>NW_022883221.1:0-49965 GCF_011952255.1 Bombus vosnesenskii
CCAAATAGATATGTCACTCGGCGGGATTTTTCCCGTTGAATGATACTTATGCTGCAACTATGCTTTTTCGACCGTGTTACGAATGCAGTAGCATCCTCGATCAACAAACGCCAGAATTTCATTTCGTGCTCCCAGTAAAGCGTACGCAATAATTCGAGGCATTTAATCAAGAATGGGTAGCAATTATGTGCCTACATCGATAACAAGTGCGTATATTTGCGACTTTTAGATTCGTGACTCTATAGCAAATCACACCAAGTTAAAGCACACGTGTCTACTCTATCTATTCCACGCATGATTGCTCACATTCCCACTCATAGTCGATCGGTTCGCCAATTTTTCAATGAAACGTTTATATTATCGTGAACAGGATGAATCGCTTCCCATGGACCACCTCGCTTTGCAGATTCGGCTGCTCCACTGCTCCACTTCTTTCTTCGCAGAGTGGAAGATATCGTTCAGTAGCTTAAAATTTAGTTAAAACAGTAGTGTCAAATTTAGTATACTTTTTGTCGCCTACGAGCAAAAATAAATATGCGTTTCTTTTACGATTACAGATATCTATGAGAATAATCGTTGATGGAAAAGAAGCCTGAGCGAAGAATTATATGTAAATTTGCAAACAAAAAATTTAATTCATTAATTCATTAATGTTAATTCATTGTGAATTAAAAATCAGTTTGAAAATGACTAAAACTTTAACATCGTTAACCGGCAGGAGGGATCATTTGCGACCCATGGTGCCTTTCAGACTGTTGTTTCTCGCGATGAGCACAGTATGCTATAATAAAGAAGATTAAACTTTGATTTTGAAATGAATTGAATTTGATGTAGGATCCTCTTTAAACTTACTCTCTTCGCACCCTGTGCATGACACGTCGGCAGATAATGGCCGGTAGAGTGAAGTTACGTCCACGCAACAGCAATCACCAAAGTGTAACTTATACCACATTAATATAGATTTATAAGGAGTAGCGTTATGTGAGAAATGAGAACAGCGCGTAATTGCAAGAGTGTGAATATGAAAAGGCGATTAAGTGTTAGAAATAGACAAGAGAAGCTCTGAAGCTGTTTCAAAGACAGACGGGAGAAATTCTAGACAGGAGGAGACAAAGACACGGAGTAGCGAAATGAGAGAGGACAGGAGGAAGGTAGAAAGGCACCTAGTAGAAGCTAAAAGACAAAGGGATTCGAGGTTAGAGCGAAAACTCGGATCTACTGGATGACGATCGTGTGGGTCACAGGAAGCAGCGACACCTATCGAGGGAAAACAGGGCTGCTGGATCGCGGTTCATCGTATCAGTACCCTTCGACACTTGATGGACACGCAAGAAATCAAAGAACCAAAAGCAACAGAAAGCGCTAGGTGAGAGCAGAAGGACTAATGAGCAAAATAAAAGATTCAAAAAGGAGAGGAAGATCGACCTCGACGGAACAGGATAGGACGGTCAGTGTCGAAGGCGAATGCTCATTAATTGAAGCCTTTAAGGGAAAAGGGAAAGAGGACGAAGACCGGGAAAAAGACAAAGCAGGAAAAGAGAACTTGAAAAAACCGCAAATGACAAGAAAGAAAGGTAGATCACCACCAATGAAAAAACGGGAAAAGGAAGGGGGCGGAAAGCAAAAACGGCGGAAAACAAAGGCAGGAACCAGGGAAATTTGGAAATGGAGAAATTGGGCAAATTAAGGGGAATCATTTTAACGATAGAAACGGATGTAGAAGAATAGACATTTACACAAGCGACTAACCACATCGACGTTTTAAATTCAATGGCACTCTGAAGTAGAAGCCTCTGTACTAGCGCGAGAGTCAAACAAGGAATCTGTTTCACTTTTGCAAAGCACACACTAGGGACTTGGTAGTCGTCCGGGTTCGAACCAATTTCCTCTTTCAGATAATCGCACGCGTCGTTTAAAGAACGCAGCGATTCGAATTGTAGGTTAAGATTAAGTTTCATTCAGATTATTTATGAGCCTCGTCATTTTTCGACTGCTAAATCAAACAATTTTTTCAACGTAATAATAGAGTTGCACCCTTTTTGTGTTTCGAACTATCGAAGTTTTTTTCCGAATGCCACGATTGCTTCACCATAAAAAACCAGCTCTCTATTACCACTTTTGTTCGCTGTTTTCATTTGCATAATATCGTCATTGTTATCGTCTTTGTCGCAATGAAGCCATTTCATTACATTAGCATATTGAAGGTTTTTCTAGTGTTGCCAGCATTTGCGGAATCTACGTGCTTTGGACAATTTTCAATATCATGTTTTTGTTTCTTAATATCTGTAAAAATGTGTGTTTTTGCTAATTCTATTGCACTTACAACACTTTCTAATTATGTCACGTTTGGTTTCGATGGTTAGAACGCTATTAGTTTCATACTAAATTCTTACAATCAGAATTCACTCAATCGAATGAAGGGGAGAATCTATCAATTCATTATTAATGATCAACTCATGACTTACAGTTGGGATCTAAAAATGTCACAATTGGAACTTTGTCTACTCGTTTGAATAGCCTCAACGGTCACTGTTCACATCCTAATGTTTAAATAATTAAGGTTGAAACAAATATTTAAATAAATAAATGTTGAATACGATTTTTGAAAATATGCACTTTCATCCAACATATGTAAAATACGTACAAACGTATTGGATAAAAGTCCAGAACTTTTTAGTAAGAAAGAGCAAGACCAGATTTAGAATTGGTCATACTAACCTGACACGCTCTCGTCTTATAACTGAAAATGAACCACACAAGTGTAAACACTGTAGCTGTATTTTGTCTGCAGATCATCTTCATAAATCGTAGTAACTTTCCCGAACACAAAACAAAGTTTGATCTTCCAGATGATATTCAAACATGCCTAACTAAATCTCCTTCACTTTCTCAAGGATATTAGTTTGTATCAGCAATTATGACATTGTAGGCTATTAACTTAATTGTAACATACACCATATCCTATTAATTTAAGTTTAGGTTAATTGTACTGCATCTTGCTGTCATTGTATATCGTTGTACTGTATGTGATTTATGTTCAAAATGTATTGATATATACTATTAAGTGAGTTTGTAACTTGTTTTATTATATTTTACATTTTGTTCTTTTTTTGTATATTCTTGTTATGAATTTTATTAATTATGCGACCCTAAATAAAATAAATAATAAGACATCCGTTACTGGGAAATATCATGTTCCGATAATAAAACGTTCGGATATTAATGTTTGGACGAGGGCGCTCTACTGTAGTTTGAACAATTTTTAAATGTACATAATTCGTGTACATTACCTAGTGTTTTTTTCATGAAACTTAATGGTAAAGCTGATAGATAAAAATATTTTCATCGTTTTCAATACTACAAAATGCGTTTAAATGTGATATTTTATTCGAAGGAGTAAATATCGTAATATAAAAGATCCGTTACTTAAAATTATATTTGCGCAATTTTAAACATAAATAAAATTTATATTAAAAATTCCATTACAGTCTATTGATATAATTTTAACTGTTTTACTCGATGCACGAAAAATTGGCATTTTCATTAACAGAGTATAAATAAGGATACCAATGGCTTAATATGAAATAGCAAATGTTTTAATACCGAGTCGGTTATAAAACTGACTTTAATTCTTTACTATTAATAATAATAAATAATAAAACTGATCCAAAACATTGATAATACGAGAGAATAGTAAAAATAGATGTACTGAAATTGAAAGCTGCGCTTAACTTTATGTAACATATCTGCAGGCATTTATCGAGCTTAAAGTGTGCGAAATACACGAGTTTTTTATGCGTATTAGCGTATTACAAGTATTATTTGCTAATGTCGATCAACTATTAATCTGCTTAAAATTGGACATCTTTATAAGGAAAATAATTTGTGTACAAAACGTTGATGAAACTTTATTTTTCTAGTTATAAATAATTGAATTTTTCCATGGAAATACTATCGATGAACCAGCTGATCAATTTTGCTCTCTGTTTCACCCATATTTCGTGTTTCTAACTCTGAAGATACAGAACAAAGGACGATAGTAATTCACTGACTTAGGGCAACTATTCGCCACATGTATTTCTAGTGTAAAATGATGTTTACAATTTGAAAAATGATGTTTAAATAATATCTTTTTACATAAACTTTCTTCGTTGTTTCGATGTCTCGAATCGATTCTAGAAATGTCTTTTCACATATTTTGTGACATCCTGTAGTGTCAACTGCAAACGTGCAAACAGCAAGCTGACATATTACTCCTGGGGAATGACACGAAGATTTATGCGATGGAAAGTGTAATGAAGAGGGTGATGTTGAATGTTCTGTATAGCTAAAGTACTATTCATACTCAGAGATATGTATGTAAAAGAATCCTTATTCATCTATTTGACCAAGAGAGTAGAAATATTTTAATAATTGAATCACATAACTCAATATTTTTACATGTAGAATGCACTTTGCAACTGCATCAATGCATAAGAATACATACAAGCCACGCAGAAATCTACAACATACAACGCAACGGGTAATTGCGCGAGACACGCTGTATGTGTATATTACAACAATTCATAGTTTATTCGTAAATTTGTAGATACGGCAGTAACAGCTGACATTGATTGTAGTGTCTCTTATGTTATTCATCATTTGTTATTAAAAGTAATTAAATTGGGTTTGCGTAAATGTGATAATAGAGTGAATTCAGGTTGGCAAATTGTAACCAGCAATTGTGTGTAATTACGTGTACGAGGGAACAAGGATTCTAATGCGAAAACAGAACGATTACAGTAAATACCAAGTGTAACTGCAGCTAAATGAATCAGTATGTGCGTGTGTATCATGCTATAATTATTTACAATATTTCAATTCTAGTAAAATATGAAACTTCTTCTCTTGGCAAATATTCCTATAAAATTAATATAAATTCGTCAAATTCGATAATGTACATATTTAAAAGCGATAGTTTGCGAATCATAGTGATGCAAGTAAAAATTTTCAGAGTATCATGTTCATATTCATCATTCAGAGTTTCAACTTTTAATAGTATCATCCCATTAACGTTATGGCCAACTGACAATAAGTTGTAACCTCACTCCTTGTAACTGTAAAAGCAAAACAGCATTTTACTTCAACTTATTATATGTGCGAACACATTTTGAAAAATTGTAAGGTGGTTTTTAGCCATTTATGTTAGTCGATTGAAGTTTGTTAGTAAACATGGTGTGATACTATGGGAATAATAATAACAATAATCAGTGGTAATATAAATAATTGCAATACAAAAATAGAATATTAAAGTGACAGACATAGTTAAGCGAAGTGACAGACCTGACAGTTTCGCCGCTATTCGCAGCGTTCTGTTTAATGTAAATTATAAAGTAAAGTATCAGTACAAAGAAAATATCAGAACGGATATACAAGTTCATTTAACAAATGTTATAGTGTCAAGTAGACTGTACTTTATAAATTGCATAACAGTATCACTGTGAAAAATATGGTAGTAAAATTTTATACAAAACATGTAATGTCGTTGAAAAATTTAATAAAGCTGCGACATTTTATTTCTAGAATTAACAATTATAAAATGAAATGCGTCAAATGAGAAAAAATTATTTAGCAAAAATAAATACATTAAAATGAGAATTCTTCATATATTCCATAACCAACTATTTCCTTTTTACAAAATTAACTTGAATTAAAGAAATTGTGCGATGTCGTATACGTGCCACGTCGGTTGCTCCATGTAGATTCTGAAAAATTTGCAGGTAAACCTATTCGTTCATTTGCGTTTAAGAAAAAATTAAGTGGACAGCTTAACAGAGATTAATAAATTCGATATTGGTGACATTTCGATATAATTTTGTGGCCATTTGCTATGGTTCTTGAATATAGTTTTCCTGTTTCAAAAGACAACAATTATCCAGCGACTATATGATCAATCGATCGCAGATTTTACACAACGATTTTTTGTACTCCATGTTACTAATCGCCGCTGACGTGAATTCACACCATTTCGCAAATTTTATTCAGTTGCCGCTTAGTTATCATTCAACGGTTTCGAGAATATTGTTTGCTGAAAATAAACAGTCAGGCAATGGGAATTGATATAATTTTATAATATAATTGCACAATACTGTTAATATCCTATTGATCAACGAATACAAGTTGTTCATTAATTTGTTGGATTCAGTTCGCTACGAAATATGTTGTATAGCTTCCAGTGTTTCAATACTTTGAGCTTCTTTTCTTGGGATATAAAGTTATATACACATAGAAAGTGTATGAGTGGGAAAACCCATCTGCAGTTTCTTGACCACGGATTCAGAAGAATTGAAGGCAGAAGATGCGACGGGAGGCAGATAGTTTTCAGTTGCCGCGGCTGTATAGAAGAAACGAATTTTTTTCGCAACGGAAATTCGCCGGATAGGACAAGTGGTTATAAACATGGTATGGCAGAGCGATACTTTTAAATTCACTCTCGTTTTAATAGCAGAACCTCGCGGCAATCAGCCATGGACTTATGGAAATCGTAGACGGCACCAGCTGAGGTTCTCGCGTCAGAACCGTCGACAGCGAATGTGTTAATGTAATTAGAATTGTAAATTTATTTGCACAGCGTAGAAATTTGTGAACTTTTTGTTTTCGGAGCAGCTTTCAAACATTGGTATTATGCAAATTCTCTGACCTTCAACAAGTCCAGTTTTATAATACGTTCTAGAAAAATGAAGCAACGTAACAAGGAGCATAAAGTGTTTGCGTTGATTCACAGCGCTATCCTATTACCAATGATTTGATTCTAATAAAGGCGCGTCTGCATGGTGGAAAGCACGTATTTAAGTAAAGCGTAGCAGTGTGACGCGGCAGGTCGGCCAGAAGCGGGAATGTAAACGCTTAAAACGCGTTAAACGGCAAGGGGAAAGAGACTAAAGGATAAAGGGAACGAGCTCTTTCGCACTGCGTTAGCGACACTCTCTTACATAACGTGCGCTCAAAAGCTCTTTCATTCTTATACATGTATGAGCATTGTGCGTCATTACAAAACATTCGCTGATGTATTCATAACCAGTGCTTTCGCTCATATACGACGTATGAAACGCCAAATGCCAGCTGGCGCATCGATTGCATACAAGAAATGATATATTACACTCCTCTTGAGAAATACCATCATCTTCTCCGTTTTTCAATTCTATCAAGCTTTCCATCATTGTTTGAATGGACAAATAACGAAACGCCATTCAAAATATAATATAATCGCTTCGACATCTACATGCACGACAACTGACGAGTTTCAAGAAAAACCAAATTTAATATCGCTTAGAAGAAGCATAGTAGCCATAAGACTCTCTTGACCCGCTCGTGAGAACAGCTGTCGGAAAGTAACGCAAATTGCGAAATTAAATTTCGTTGGCGGATACTCGGTAGATGATCCGAACCGCGTTATGATACGTATGGACCGTTTATTTTGCAAGTGGCGTGAGTCCATCTTTTGAAAAAATTGAAAACACGCACATGTATATATATATACTATACGATACGGCTATTGCCTGACATGCGCGTGTGTCATAAGTAGACTGCCGATCTTTATGCAACTGCATATTTTTGAGAGCGCAATTTAAAAAATTTTAAATGTATTATAAAAAGTATTATATATTGCCCATTCTATATATTTTTTCGTATCACGTGCATTGTGTACAATTTTGCATTTTGAAATTTCTTACAACTGTATGAAAATCGGCAAATGAAATATTTATGTACACACTGTTACAGTAAACAAATAATTATCGAAATGAAATAATAGTATTTTATTCTGGCTGCGCTAATAATAAAAAATAGAATTCTATTTATAAATAACAATTAATTTCACTATATTAAGTAGTGTGTTTATACTTGCCAAATAACAAACAATTTACTTTGGTTTTTCATTTCAACTCTTAAATAACAAATGACTCTCTAAATAATTATTTGAACAAAAATTTATCAAGTGTGAACGTTATCTAATAGAAAGTTAATAATATCATGCCAGGAAAATGATCGATTGCTGGCCGTGGAGAAAGACATATGCAGGAAACAGAAAATTCAGCGAGATTCTTTTAATCGATATTGCATATTGAATCTTTTAACATTAATCGTATTTCGATGATATTCGCGCTAATTACCAACTTTAATGTACAATTATTGTGTGATGTATAGTCATAAACCGCGAAGTATTAAAACTTTATTTCGACGTGTTCATTTCGTTTGCAGACGGTTAATAAATGTATGAGCCAATTATTGCCACTAAATCAATGACATGCAATTTCTGTTCTTGACTGTAGAAAGCTCTTCTTACGTAGGAATGTATTTACGGCAATTTCCATTTTATAATTGTCTTATGTTTTACACGAAGGTTTATTTCCCAACCGCTATCTTGTTTACTCATGAAAAAGCCATTTATCAAACGACTTCGCCTCTCAGTTACTCGTGTATTATCCATTATTCTTGGCCAGTGTAAATTCCCGATTTACTTCATGAAGCCCGTCCGAATTTCCGCTCGGCGAAAAGCCATTGCTACTACTTTCAGAAGTAGACTATTCGGTATAATACCGTAGCTTCCTTGAATTGTTATTGCAATCGTCCAAGTTTTCAAAATCGCAATGGCCCTGAAGCAACCTTCTTCCACACAGCTCTGCAGCACTTTCTAACCCACTAATGGCACTTTTGGAGAAACTGCAATCGATGGTTCTGCCCAGCAGAACGGCCATACGGTAAAACTACATACGGAATGGCCTACAGTTTCTTCGAAAGTATGCTCTGTTCGAGACGTGATCACGTATAATTAATTTCGCGATTAAATGTTATAAGAATGTCATGAATATCAATTAGATCTATCCTTATTCTTTTAGTCTGAACGTTTGGAAACTTTGCTACCTAATGCTCATATTTTATTTTGCTTCAAGTATTTGTAGCGTAGATCAACTTTCTTACACCTTGACGCGTTAAAAATTAACGTGCTGAAATTAACTATAACAACTAAGAAACAGTACGAATAATGTTAAATAACGAAAAAATTATGAGTGCCTATGACGATAAAAAGGCTTGATCCAAAAGAGTCAATTATTTTAAACATTTTCATAATTGAAAAACGCAACCATAGTATGCAGGCCAAAATTCACAATGTCAAATTGCTGTAACGCTGTATGTGCTGTAATAATATCCTATATTTGATGAGCAAAGCAGTAGATTAATTAAAAATCTACAAACTGAAATTCCTTTCTTCCATTATTATTTAGTTTAATACAGCGTGATCGGTATCTCCAATTTTTCCAAACTTCAATAGCGTAGAAGTTCGTAGAAGACAAAATATTTTCGACAACCCATGTGTTTAGATAATAGAGGCTACTCCCCACTAGCTACTGCTATGAGACTCTATGATAGAAATTAACACAGGATAATTAAGGTGAAGCAATAATTTCGACGCAGATTCTCTAAAATTTCTGTATAATTTCAGAATATACATTCGTATAGCTGAAAATAATTAAGTTAAGTGAACGTAATTTGGATAATAGAAACTCAGCTACCGAAGGTAAACAAAAACTAGTTCGTATAAAGGAGTTTCCGATAAGCGAGCATGTACTTTATATAGAAACGAGCTATTTAAATAAACAAAATATCGCGAGAAAAGAGTAGCAAACAACTACGAGTACTTTTAATTCCACTTTAAAACTAGCTGAACCAAACAATGGAGCTAAATGTAAATCTAACCATGCCACATGCTGAATTTGTTTAGTGTTGTGATTATGCAGAAAAGAGCAGATTTTGACGATCTTGAAATATATTGTCAACAGTGTGAACGATTTTTTCCTACACCGCCACTCGGTCTTAGCACCTAAGATATTCGCAAAAAGCTTCGATACAATTTGTGTTACGATTGCGCTACATTGGGAAACCGGCGGTAGTGCTTTAAAAACTTTAAGGGAGGATATAATCCAACCTGAAACCATTTTTAACAATCTGTAAATAAAACAAAAAATGCACGAATGGCCTTAGTTTTTGAGTTATACACAGAATATGTTTGGTGGTACAGTAGTTTCGTACTCATATAGAACACATAGTCTCGAATTTGAAGATATAATGAGAAAATACTTAAGAAAAATAAAATACGTTCCACTTTTTATAATATCGTGACGAGATGGCCTTAGTCGGATTATCGAGGTTCAAACGATCAAAATGATACCAAACATGACTATATTTGACCCACAATTTTTAATTGAGCTACACACATATGTAATAAGTGATTGAGAATAAGAAACGACCTAATTCTACAGTATCGTTTTACATTCTATCTATTCTGTCTCGCTCGCACTGCCTACTTGTCGCTCTTGCCCTTGATGCACCCACGGCACAGTGAACAGCAGTCGGATAACGTGGGCCAATTCTCGGAAAGTCGCATTTCCGGATATAGGACCAAGCACGCCCCCGATTGGCGGCCATATATCCGGACACTACGTACGCCCGTGAATGTATGTAAAGATGAGCCAAGTTTAGATCGATCGCTATATAAAAATGTGGCCACCTATCTACCAGAACAAAGCGAAAATGGAAACTAAATTTAATTCGAGTGACAAAGTGTCCTCTTTTCTATACAATTAACGAAATAAGTTTTTCTTATTAAATGGTCCGTGTGAATTTCAGTAATTTAAAAATATTTCATACACAGAAACCGAAAATGTTAACCGAAAATAAAATAATCAGAATGACACCACGTTATGGTAATTTAATTGAATTTGGAAAATAACGCTAAGGAATAATTTGTTTAATTGCTTTTAGATTATTTAACTAGTAGCTTGGATTCACTGGATATCACTCATAAGAGTAAAGTGAATTACATATGTAGAATAGCACCCGCTAGTATGCTCTCTGCAAAGTTAATACGATTACCGCGTGAAAAATTGCTTAATAAATTTAATGTAATTTGAGAAAGAATTTCGGACTGTGTAGAAAGGTTTCACATGTATATGTATAATGCATAGTATAAAAACTAATATCAAGGTGCAGATGTTATACCGTAATCATTTGTTTCTGACATACAGGGTCGCTTCAAAGTAATTGAATTTTCGATCCACGTTTATACAGGTTGACCGATTCTTGTCGTCTAGTAATGCTTTTTTAAATATCTTCTATATTTGTAGGTTCTACAATTTGTAGGTATTTGTAGGATAAATATTTTAAGACCCATCTGCATACAGGGTCATTTTCAAAACCAGTAATTTTAAGTAATTTTCCCAAACATTTAGATTTACTTAAAAAATTATGACGACGTGTGACAACTAAAAGCTACCGGACGACATTCTAGAAACTTGGAAGACTATCCAAGAATTTTTGGGGATCTTTTAAAACACAAAAGCCTTAAAAAACTGCGTACACTTAAACGCCCTAGTATGCAGACGACATCAGTAAAAATAAGATTGCAGCCCTTCGCCTTGAGGTTAATATTAGAAAATGCGCTATTTTGAAGTAGTTTCGCACGAACTCGCGAGGGAGAAGATTTTTCCTCGAGCCAGTATCGTGCAGTATAATATCGAAAATTGTACAGGGTAACGAGACTACTCTTACCCTGGTCATTGGGTAAACTGTTTAATGTCCCTGCCGTGCGAGCTACTTACTGCAATATACATATATACATATACTTATAATAAGATTCACTGCGATAGTTTCAACACGATTAAATAATTATTAATCATTATGATTCCATGAAACTTCAAAAATAATATATGGAAATACATTATAAAATCTTTGTTATCATTTGTGCTTTATATTAAAATCTACACGAAACAACGTAAATATAGCTCAAGATGGATGCTTTCGTGATGGATAGTTTAAGAGAATTGTTATAAATTTAAAAAAAAAAGTAAAGCAGATGTTGCAAATAAATACATTGTGAATAGTAGCTTTGCTGGAAACCTAGCCTAAATGAAATGAAGATACACTATGGTCCATTAATGGTGCTCTTGAGAGAACTCAAGCTACGGTTCTCGTAATGGGGCTTTCGAAAATGCTTTCACGGTAAACCCATGAAACAGTGTTTCGCTATTCGTCCATTAAGTACATTGCATTTGAAGTACATATACGTGTATACCTTCTTCGATCGCATCTTTCCCAAATTTTCATAAATCGCTTAAAGAAACGATTTAATCTTACAAGACCATTGTGCATATCGTATTCTCGCATTTAGAAACAAACGTAGCATATTTTTCAACTAGTAGCAAATTTTAATAATTCGTCAAAAAATATAACTAGCTATTAACGTTCTGTCTATAGATCGTTATATGAATAACAAAATTTCATTCAACAGTTGAAATAATCGTAAAATTGTTAAAAATGCGTATTGATATTTTAGAATATCTAATAATGTTATACTAACTCGAAAGAAAATTTAATATTCGAAAAGTTCTAGTACAAGTAAAATATTTTACTACTGATATTCTACATAGGTTTGCTACTGCATCGTAATATTCAAAATTACTACCGGCTATCTAAAAAAAGTGATAGAGGATTTCTTGAATCGAATATATCAATTTCTATAGACGCTGAACGTTGTACTATGCATATGCGCCGGATTTTACACAGGGTGTTCATTTGGAAAATTTACGTCCAACTATCTCGAAAACCACGCAGAGCAACCGTGCTGCTCGTTATTAATTTTTTAGCCTTTTTAAAGTCATTCAAGGGTCAACTTGGTCTTTTAAAATGGAGATCATATTTTTCCTTTACAGCCTCTTACTCTGCGAGAGAAGAGAAAAGCTCGTATAGAAAACATTTCTTTATCGCACTTCATCTTAAAAGGGTATTTGTTCAGATAAACATTTATTTCAGTTTTTGTTATTTCCAAAGCAGCGGAAGAGATTAAAGTGTACAATCACTAACAATTCGACTTTTTCACGAGACCTTTTAAATACACAAATAACGAAGCATTATAAAATGTTTTCAAAATCTTGGTAATTTTAGGAAAAGTGAGGACATTCTAAACACATTTATTCCGATGTTTTGTGTATAAAAAAAGTTGTACAGATAAAAGTTGAACAAATATCATTTTAAGACAAAGTCCGATAAAGGTCTTTCTTATAAAACTTTTTCTTTTTTCCCGAAGAATGAGAAAAAAGTGTGGTTTCCTACCTTACAAATTACCTTGAAATGGGCTGAAAAGTGAGAGACAAGTTGCATTGTTTTTATTTCAAAAAAATTTCTTTTTAAATGCGTAGTTCTCGAGATAATTGGACATTTTCAAATGAACACCCTGTATACAAATGTTTACCAGAATATGAAGTAGTTTCCAATCTAATAGTAGATTATAACGATAGATTATTATCTGCTTGATTTGCGGCCAATTGTCACGCGCGTGACGTAATTTGTTGTGAATTGTATTTCATTGGAAGAATCTATGATAGACATCTATAAATAATCTTTGATAATAATTTCGTGGGAATGAAAATATAATATTTTGATTAACGAATGATCCATCAAATGCCTTAGATAAAATCAGTTTCTGTCAAGTATCTAATTCGGTTTCACAAAATAATATAGAAATATTACAATAAAATTGTCTCTCATGACTATAACGTAACTACACTCGAAGGCCTGATTTTTGCGTGTATTTATACATGGAATTATATTTCGCTTCGTACATTGTACTATTTGAAAATTTAGTTTTCTTCCAAAACGGATACTTAAATAAAAAGAGTTTGTTGCACAGTTTCGATCTTTGTCAAACAATTTTTCTTTCGTATCATGTAGAAATATATATACATATGTGCATTTCTATACTAATATTTCGTACCAGTCATCGATTGTTTCTCAATTATCAAATTATCCAGCAATTTCTTAATCTTTGACTTATAACTTTTGTTTAACGTTATACGGGTGAAAAATGAGACTACAGTTCCGATAAAGTCGGTCTTTTAAAAAAATTGCCCTATTTGATAAATATATAGCATGCAGCATATGATACAATACCAGTATTGACATAATCGCCGCAGTAAGCGCACTGGCATGCAATGACATCGCTATTTTCCGGTTTTGGCCCATTAAACCCCATTGACGGTGCGCGTTTGAATTTTCATACGGTCCATATCGTCATGCGAATTAACCACATTACACGGGTCAATCACACAGCTATTTTCATAGTCGCTGAATTAATGTATCCCCAAACACGTTTGATGTATTGTGATATGTCGCAAATAGACCCATTTACCGCTTAGGTAGCTGAATCGTTGCAACTGATCGTGCTAATCAATTGGAACCAATTGATTTCCATGGAATAATTAGTACAAACGAATAGTTTCGATGAATCATTCTCTCTAAGAATCCTATTACTTTGTTATTAACTGCCAACAATGAAACAGTAATTACCCAGTAACAATCATCATTGTATATTACGTACGTAAAAATACGCACAAGCATCTTCATACAAACCAGATAATTTGCATATTTGAATTTTTAATCTTTCTTTTAATTCGTAATTTGTAATCTTCGTCGATATGGGTATTTTCAGCTACTAAAACTGTCAAAGAATGCAACGCGGTGTCTTTATGATACAGCGAAGCAGACACCTGGTAAAGATTCGTCTTGTCAGACATCGATCAGTGTTCATTTGCTTGCTAGAAAAGTATTATAAAGTCATATCCCGAAGGATCTTTGAGCTGGCGGGACCGCCCTGTTGTCAAACCACTGCCCACCCTGAGACTAACTTCTTTACCTCCGCACAAGGGGAATACGTCGCCATAGACCCGCTGGACGAAGGTCACCGCAAAGTTGGTCAACTGCACATGTCGATGTTAGCAAGACAGATAAGATGGCAGAACTTTCGACCGATTATCTTGATTAATATCTTGAGTCGACTGTGCGTGTGTTTCGATTCGTATGCTGTTTATAATCTTTATAAACGAAGCGTCATCAAAGGAACTTAAGAACACAATTTATTAAAATCTCGAAAGTAGTGGGCATTGCTTGCAAAATGACAATAATTTTGGGCGAAAGAGTGGGAAATGCTTAATTTCTCATGTCGTTACAAATTATCATGAATTTTTTACTTTAGGTTATTTCAATGACATGTCTGAAATCCATGTTTTATTAGCTACAATAGTACGATGATAAAAATATGTTACTGCTATTGGAAAATCGTCGATGACCTTGAAAATTCGGAAAAAAATGGCTCTGAGGGTAGAACACGAATCACAATAATATGTATTAATCCAAATAACTTTTGACTCGTCCATTTTTCTGTATCTGCAGAAGTAACGAAGATATTAACCGCGGACACGATAAACGAAACGTCTGTATATAGATGTGGTTCGAATCGAAATTACGAGTGGCACGTGATTCGATTCATTTCATTACTCTTACCCATCATTTCGTCGAGGAGAAACGACCATATTATTTGAAAAAACTGGGATAACTAGGTGCATTCGTGCTATTTTTAATCTGTTACGTCATCTGAACCAATAACTTTTTAATGTGTATAAAATATTCCCATAACGAATAATGAACTGCACCGTTTAATACAATAATATTATATTTTTATTTTTTGTAGTATTTAATAATAAATTAACAATAAATTGTACAAATCCATTGAAAGAAACGCAAGTGTTCCTCACCTAATCTTAACGCCCCTATCTACTAACTTCTTGTCTACGTTTTATGTTGAAGTGGTTACCACTTCTAAGAAAACTCTACATCTGGTCTTTTTTAGTTTTCTCAAGCACTGAAGCCATCGACAGCGCGTAGACAAAAGACTGCGACGTAGTCAGGCCATAAACAGTAGACAGGCGACGTTGGCTTCGGAGTTTTCTGTTATTAGGTAACACAGCTAGCGTGCGGATCTGGACCAGCTCAAATTGTATTTTACTTATTCACTTCTATTTAAATATATTTTTCTACCTTACAATTTATCCACGTGTTTTCTCTGTTTACACACCGAATAACCTCAACATTTTATAATTGCTATACGAAATATTTTCATTATTAGTGGATTTATCAGAATTTGTTCTAGTGCTTGTCATAAATGATGTTATTTCTAAGAACCTGCAAACTAACGATGTTTGATATTTTCTATCTTTTATTAAAGTAGATTTTCCGCCGTATTTTCAACTTTTGCGTGTATGACTACATAATAACAGGAAAATGAAAACATTTACGCGAACAGCAACTGTGCTCAAACTGAAAGATATGCGCTATTCCTTTTAATGTTACATCTTTGTAAATTTTCTCGTGTTACTGTACGGTCGTTGTACCTCATGGAATGTTTGTAAACATTTATTATTGATACCTCTACCCCATTCAGAGAGTACACAAGATATTAATAGTCCCGTGTTATCTTCTGCATAACGTGCACGTGGACAATGCACGAAGAATAACACGTAGCATCATGAGTTAGAGTAACGAGGAAAAGTTTGAAATGCTCCTGATTTACGCTGTAACCGTGCGTAGCCGTCTATAATACAACGGCTAGTGAATCGTAGTCGATATTATTGGCATTTTTATTCGAAAATAATAGCGCACTTTACCGATTTCAATGAACTTCAAATATGTTATCGAAATATGTTAACGTCCTGAGAAAACTTCGATCAAATTTAATTTATTTGATTTAATAATTAACTTTTAGCTTTTCAGCGTATGTAAAATATTCGGTACGCACAACTAATATATGAATATATAAGAAATCCTCCATAAAATAAATATATTACTACTCTAATGTTAATCCTCAGTATCAATTTAGTGTTCCTATAACATTATTTCGGCTTCAAAGATCGACAATTCTCAACATTAGTACAAAAATCTGAGC
This sequence comes from Bombus vosnesenskii, assembly GCF_011952255.1. Classification (NCBI taxonomy): domain Eukaryota; kingdom Metazoa; phylum Arthropoda; class Insecta; order Hymenoptera; family Apidae; genus Bombus; species Bombus vosnesenskii. The sequence goes on from NW_022883221.1 coordinate 16,811, forward strand.
AAACCAATAATCAGATTACCCACTACTAAATCTATCAACATTCTATTCCTCAGAAGTTCTCCCAGAAAATTTTAAGTACGCGCATCGTATCTTTTTAAAACCTATCACATCATTGATCGCGTCTCGCCGCTAACAGAATCTCTAGTACCACTATTCGCCAATTTTCACTAGCCCTTTTATTGCCATAACTTGAAAGCGTATAAATGCCAGAAAGAATATCTCCACGTCCCGTAACCGGAGGCTTTTCATTTTCCAGAATTGTTGAATTTCGCGTTGTACGCCTGGAAAAGGGGCGAGAGTACACGTACGCGAGCCCACTACGATTAATCATTCTGTTTTTCGATGCTGCCTCTCCCGACTTCGTGCTACCTCGTTTTTTTTTTTCGTTTTCGGCCAGTTATCATGGAGGAGTCGGGGGTAATTGTTTGCTCACAGTACGAATAACAAGGGCGTCAAAAGCCGGACGAGCCAGCAGATTCGTTAGGCAAGTATTTAACGAAAAATGACGCGGCGTTTCCCCGAGCTGTCTCCACCCATTCTCGTCCGGTTAGTTTGTGTTTTAACTCGTTACGTCCATCCCTTTCATCGATCAAAAAAAGAACTACTACTACTACTACTACTACAAATACTAAAAGCGAGCATAATGACAAAGTAGTAACAAGAATGACTTCCCGTGCTCTGGATAGTCCAGAGGATGCGGAGTCATTGGTAGTTACCTTCTTCTATGGCAGTTTGCCGGGCCTCTTCGGCTCGTAACCTCTTCTTTCTTCGGGCGCAATGCCCACTGAAACTTACATCTAAGCTCGAGACTTTCTAAATAGCAAACCAAAAAATAAAGTACAAAGGTGAAGTAAAAAGATAAATCGCGGAAGCTGATCCAAGTGCACATAAATGAACAACGATCATATAGCGATCGCTGTCCGTTCGCATCTGCATGCTCGAGCAATATTAACGTTCGTTTCGAAAACTACTCGCGATCACGACCGCGAAATTAAATAAATCGACGAGCAAAGCCAGACGCGATGACACGTTCCATTCGTGTCAGCTTTACCGTCGATTATTCGAATGAAATTCCCTGAAGCAGGTTGGTCACTCGAAAACGCGTCTACCCGATCAGAGGTTCACCTCCACGGTTCTCACACATATCACCAGGGCGCAAGAGCCTCCACTAGAGAGAATGTCCCGAGATGCCTCCAACACCCGAGCTTAACACGCAACATGTACACTCTAATTTACGTACCATTTTCCTGAAATCGACTGACGAAGGCTAGTGACCATTGCGCAAAAAGTGATAAAACACATCTAAAGAAATTATATCGTTAAAATAAATATAAGTAAACTTGGAATTATAATTGTAATTTACAGCAATATTAACAGCGTGTTACGCTTAATCGTGTAGCTAATATTACCACGAATTGTGATTGTATTGATTTTCGTATCTTAAGTTGTAGCGAATGAGAAGAACGACGCAATTCCACAGCCTAACCACACACACACACACACAATGTGGAAAATACGTCGTGCACGATACCCTAACACATGGTCAGCAGCTGAGAAATTTTTGCATTAATTATAGTCATCGTGCCCAATGTCTTTTTCCCATTCAAGTAACACCTGAGCACGTGAATGACATCCTGACAATGGGCACGGCAATTGTTAAATCTGAAAATCCTAATCTAAAAGCATGATTAGTTTGTCTCATTTGTATTTAACGGACTAACGTCCTTTGATTTTACATTTTATTGCTTCGTTTTGGATTATAATAACTCTGCTTTATTAATTTAATAAATTACTGAAATTTTAATATTATCAAAAAAGTAACATTAATTGAAAAAAGACTAAGACTCGATGAAATAGAATAATTGTCTCTAAATGCATTACCAAGATAGAAATAATCTTCGGCAATCTCTTCGTCAAAGCACATTTCCAAAAATGCAGAAACAGCGTTCAAAATTATTGCTTTGTTTCAAAAATCTGCCTGTCGCGAAGTTTCTTCTTGCACATAAAATTTCACACATTCTTGTACGGAAAAGAAATAAATTTTAATTCATATTTTAAATTCTACTTACGTTTATAGTATCTGAAGTCAAACAAAAGAATGTGATATATTATAATTAATATTGTCACAAAATGAATGTATCGCGTATTGCATGTATCGTCATTATCATTGAGTAAAAATTGCATCTTTCATTCCAACGAAATCGGAGGGCATCCGATTTTTCCTTCGGTACCTCTTATTTATACTAAAATTCATTGCTTAAGATTAAGTGTATTTATGTCATGCAAGTATATTCGTCTAGATATTTGCCTTTTGCAAATATTTATACTGAATACTATTATACATATTTGTCAGTACCACGAATATATTCTCAAATTTATATGTTTAAACTAATTATTAAAAAATTAATGATTATAATCGCGATGTGTAAGAAGACCTATCCTGAACTAATAAATAAAGATATGAAAAAAAATGTTACTACTCACGGGTGTAAAAAATACCCGCGGTCACTATGCTCGCAAAAAATTCTACATAATACAACCAGTCACCCGTGCCGATTCGGACCTTTCATCCTACGACATAATTGAGTGACCGGAGGAACAAAAACGCATGCGACTCACCATTAGAAGCGGAGAAGCGGAAAACGTTCCCATCGACACTGCATTATCTCAGCAAATATCATTTCAAAGACTAACATCAGGCAGGAACTGTCGAAAATCCAATGGTGGAAATGGAGGTTATGAAAAATCTGTTACAACACAAAATACGATAAGTGATCGCTGATTATTTGGAATGTTGGAGATTGTGAAAAATGGAAATTTATTACACTCCTAACTTTAGTAATAATAAAGATTGAAATTCTAATAAACATCCATAAATGTAAAAACTGAAACTCTAATATAAAAGTTTAAAATCTAGAAATCAAAAATCTAACGATTTTTTAAATATATTAGTCATTTGTTTTATAATTTGGTATTAAGACTTTAACACTTTTTTTATTTTAATAGAAGAATAATCTTAGAAAACCCTAACCTATGAAATTTTCAATCAAATTGTATTTCTTAATCAATAGTATTGAAAGCAAAATATACAGAATACACATAATTCAAGTAAGATATGTGAAGTTACTTACATTCTTGGCTTTTGAGCCATCGTTGGAGCATTCCCAAAAAAGACAAAGAAGTTTAAGCTGTGATATGTCTATAACAAAACAGAAAATATCATTAATATTGTTAATACACAATGATAAGCATGGAAATTTAACAACAATAAAGACTAAACTCTGATAAGTATATAAATTGAAACTCTAATATAAAAGTTTGAGAATAAAACATTCACTGATTTTTGATACGTATCAGACAGTTTTATTGTACCTTAATGTTAAGATTTTAAGACTTTATTTCAATTAAAAAGGACATTTACAGCTTTCTAAATTATCAATCGTTTTATTGTATAATTAACAATATTTCAAAAAAAATATATAATAAATAGAACAAATTGAAATACAATATGTAAAACTACTTACATTCTTGAGATCCTGCAGAGGCTTTGTCTTCTTGATGCACTGACTCTATTATCGAAAAAGAATATTCAAAAGAATATAAAATAAGACCACATTACCACGACCGCAAAAATTATAACCGGCGAACAAGAGCTCTAATGTCGCGTAGAAAATTGTTTGATAAAATTTGACTACTTTCGCGTGTGATTATTTAATTGAATTTAATCAAAACGACCGTGATTGGAAAATATTGAAAAATACTTTTGCGGAGCAAACACTGACTCTACAAACCGCATTGCACGCGGTCAAAAATATTCCCTAAAAATAGAGTTGTTTATGGGTAGTGTGGGGTGGGGTGGGATGGGATGGGGAGTAGAAAAGAAGCGAAATATAGTTTCGATGTCTTTCATCTTTTCTCTATCAAACGTTTATTTAGAAAATAGTGCTACTTTTCTTTTACGTATGAAAAATATTAATTTAAAATTACAAGATATTTCTAGATATCGAACAAATGTTTGCGAATACCATGAATGCAATGTAAGCAGTTGCAAGAATTATACTATGAATGTTCGTTACTAGAATATGAGATATACACTCCACTAATACACTAGAATACAGTTGAAAATATTTGCAAGATTTCGAAAGTTCACAACTAAATATACTTAAATAATACTACAGAAACGCATGCGAAATTTTGTTTTGAAGTACTTGAGTTTACTTGCGCGTCACCTCTATCAAAAAAAATATATGTTACGAAGTTAAAAAATATAGTAATGTATAATGCGAAAAACACAGTAATGAAAGTAATAAAGAACCGACGCCACCAATAGGTTATAATACGTTACAAACCTGACGCAACGCTATCGACGTTATCGGTACGAAATGAGACGACTAAATGACTCTTTGTACGTTAGTTTCGCCGAGTAACTTACAAAGTGTGAGGGAGGGGGGAAGGGGGACACAAGAGCCGGTGGCACAAGCAGCTACGCAGTTAACGATCTAGACAAAGAAATGTATACATCAACAAAAACATTCCTATTCTACGAAGCACTTTCTTTCGAATTACGCAGCAGGAATCTTTCGAATTGCGCAGCACAATTCTTTCTCTACGTCGATATTTACAAATATCGTACAATAATTCGTAGCCCTACTGGCAACATCACAGACACATTTGTCTAACTTATTACTTTAGTTACCTTACTTTATAATCTTAATTTCGTTAAACAAAGCAAGATTGAAACAACAGCATGGAGAAAGTGAAAAATTACTTAAAATTACTGTTCCGCAATGACACAGTATGCAGATGAAGTCTTAAGCGCTTTTTGAGTGCGTATTCGCTTTTAATACTAATATAAAAATAATAAAAGTGAAACGATATTTATTTTTAAGTCCAAAATGTAGTAAGAGAATAATTTTTTCACGGTTGAAAATTTGAAGTCCATTGATATTTTCTCTATATCATTTTTATTATCACGACGTAGTACCTGAAGTTTTGACCGATCTAATGATTTTTATTCTTAGAAATATCCTGAATGAACGGGGAATTAAGAAATGTGTAATGAAGGATATAAATAATGGAAATTAATTATGGTGGAGGAATCAACGAAGAAAAGTTATTTTGCTAATTATTATACGAATGAATATTCAAAATGTCGCTCAACGACTACTAAACTATTTAATTAACACTAACCTCACCACCCCTAGTCAAATGACTGGTTTAAATATCTAATTTAAAATTGTACATTTATCGTTATATCTTTTGTTCATTTAGCTTTACGTGAATTTTTATATTCTCCGATTAATTGATTTCTCAACTTTTAAAACCAGTTATTTGACCGGGCCTGGTGAGATTAGTGTCAAAAGCCAGCCTGATATTTTCTTCAATTTCTGATCTTCGGTTGATTTTCAGTATTTTGCATTCACTTTTCACCAAAAATTAGATGTGACAAACGAAATGCAATGTAAGACTTGCTAACGTTTAGGTCATGTTGCTTCTAATTGCAACGGACTGTCGCAGCGTTAAATTCAACGATGAATTACGATCCAGATGCAAGTATTGATCCAGATTTCTGTATCGAAGAAAGCAAGGATAACACAAATCAACCTTGTTGCGTTTCGTGTAAAAGTTTTGGTCATCCTGTTCACATCAAGATTGCTCTCTCAACGCTTATTGTCAGTGTTAAAAAGGCAATGGCAAAAGAGAATGTGGAATATTAACGAAGAGCGAAACAAATAAACAACAACAAGTAACAAGAAACAAATAACTCAAAAATTACTTGCAGTAAAATTCCATCGAATAGTAAACTAGATAATTGTCCTAACCTCTGTATTCCCTTATTTCATCGCGATATATCTGATGGCTAAATATGAAAAGAGATTCCGCGAGTCGAAACGCGCCATAACTGACGCGACGATATTAGCGTATATAGCGATATTAGCGGTAGCGTTCGACTTTGTTGTCGTATTTCACCTTGTCGTTATGAACAAACAGCACACTGAGGAACGTGTAATGTAAGATATTCGCGCGTTGCGGTAAATGCATAAGCGATAATGAGCTTTGTAGAAATAATCAATTAATTAATATTCACCAAATACTAACACGCACGTGCACTTTCTGGGAACGCTTCACTATCCGCCGTAGATATTGCAGGTTCGAGCGGCCATGCGAGTAAGATTCGTTTCTTTAATTATAGCGGAGTTATTATAACACTCGCGATGACGTTATTTTGCGAAGCGGTAATACGCGTAATAAATTTACTATTAAGACGCGCACGTGTGTAGAACTGACGCCATTTACGTGATGGGTAACGTTAGGACGCATGCGCTAGCGGGTCGCGACGAACATATGTGGTGATTCGCCTCGTCGATGCGGCATCGTTTAAGAGTATGTACGGTCGGCTCGGTGTAAGTTCCTATTATGAAGGAATAAAGTCGGGTCGATATGATCTCCAGGGCTGAGCTGAAAGGGTTCATACAAGCCTTGGCGGGTGCAGCGCAGATGTTAAATGTTTCAGTCAAAAAATTTCAGTTGGATAAAGATAAGGATGAGGGGATTAGGGAGATAGGAAATTTGATTAAAGGCATCCTGTCTTCCTTGGAACAATGTGGAGAGCAGAAGGCTAGAAGGAGAAAGAGAAAGAGAGGCTAGATGAGATAGAGACAGGAATGAGGCCCTAAAAGGAAAAAGTAAAATACGCCGAGGCGTGTGGGAGGAAAATCAGGAAGGTAAGGAGTGAACAGGATTATAGTGAGGATTCTGAAGGTTGGATGAGGATAGAAAGAAGGAAAAGGGAGAGGAGGGCTCCCTTAGAGCAAGCTATCCCTATGGTGCGTCCGGGTAACAACCGGCAGGTGTTATCGAAGAGAGAGGCGTACCAAGGAATAGGAGATGGAAGGAAGCCATTCTAGATAAAGTTGAAGAAGGCTGTGAATGGCTTCAAGTTTATAGGAAAATAATGGCGGCTAGGAGCACCTTGGAAGGAGCTATGGGGGTGCGTAAAACGAGAGCCGGCCATATATTCATTGAATTCGACAGGTCGGTGGCGGTGAACGAGGTGGCGGTCAAGTTAAGAGCCGCTCTGAGTGACAATACGGAGGTGGCTGCTCTCGTCAACAGAGCAACCTTACAGACCAGGAATATCGATCCCTTTACCAGCAAGGAGAAGGTCGACGCTTCCGATTACGCCATAGGAGCGGTACTTCAACAGCGCGTCAACGACACTTGGCAGCCCCTAGGTTTCATGACGAAATCGCTATCCCCCGCGCAACGAAAGTAGAACGCATACGATCGAGAATTACTCGCGATGTACACCGCGGTGAAACGATTCAGGCACGCTGTCGAAGGGAGAGATTTCGCGATTTATACTGATCACAAACCCCTACGCGTACGTATACGCGTATATAAACGTATACGCGTTTGATCAAAATCCCGACAAGTGTTCGCCGAGACAGTTTGGACACTTAGACTACGTAGAACAATTTACGACCGATATCCGACACATTAAAGGGGTAGACAATAACGTAGCCGATACTCTACCACGAATAGAAGCGATCGGGAAATCCGTCCATCATCAAACGTTAGCCGCAGCGCAAGAAGACGATACCGAGCTACGCGAAATCACTGAGTCCGGCTCTAGCGCGCTGCAATTGACAAAAATACGATTTCCCGATCAGGATGTCGGAATTTATTGCGATCTCACGAACGAAACCTCGCGACCGTACGTACCGGAACCGTTACGTCGCGCCGTATTTCAGTCGTTACATAGACTTTCCCATCCGGGAATACGCGCTACGCAAAAATTGGTGACAACACGTTTCGTCTGGCCGTCCATTAATAAAGATTGTCGAACTTGGGCGCGACAGTGTATACCATGTCAACGCTGCAAAGTCACCAGGCACGTATCCTAGCATGTCGGAACGTTCAAAACGTTAGAAGGCCGGTTCCAACACATACACTAGACATTATCGTCATGCCATATTCACAAGGTTATCGATATTATCCAAAGTGTATCGATCGTTTCTCGCGTTGGCCCGAAGCCACTCCCATCGTCGATATGGAAGCGCCAACCGTTGCTTCGGCCGTCCTTTCCACTTGGATAGCTCGGATGGTAGAGCGCCTACACAGACAATTAAAAGCGGCGATAAAGTGTCTCGACACGAGCAACTGGATCGACATTTTACCCATTATATTATTAAGCATTCGAACCGCGATAAAGGAGGACTTAAACACAACGGCAGCCGAAATGATTTACGGCACCGGCATACGATTGCCGGCGAAATTTTTCATAGCAACCGAGCAACAGGCCAATTCGGAGTACGCGAACCGGCTTAAAGAAGGGATGGGGAAGGTCAGGCCGCATCCGGTCACGCATCATGGCGAAAAGAAAATTTTCGTTTTCTTAGAATTAGAAACCGTATGTTTTCTTATGTCATGACGCGATAGGGGGCCCTTTCCAGCCGCCGTATGACGGAACGTTTGAAGTCATAAAAAGAGGCGAAAAAATTACACCGCCGAAATTAATAATCGCGACGTAACGGTTTCCACAGACCGTCTAAAACCGGCGTTTGTAGTATAAGGAAAAATCGCCGTATCTCTTGACATACTATTTCCGGTAAATCAGGCGAACGCGAACGACGAAAACAGCGCAAGCAGCGATCGAATCGCGGAAGAAAACTCCAGGAATAGGTATGTTGCGCGGTCCGGACGTAGGGTCCGCTTTATCGATCAGTTCCCGGCAGGTTTCGGTTAGACGTCGTAAATTGTCGGATCGAGTGTATCGATAATTAAAAAAAAAAAGAAAATAACGATGACAAATAGAAACTCTGTAAATATTTCAAAAGTTTAACTTAATAAAAACGTTATCACTGGTAGGGGGTGATGTAGCGGCACATGAGTCAGAACACAATTTAAATGATGTTGTTGTTTTGCCTCGGAGTATCAAGACCGTTAGGTTCCAAGTAATGTAAGAACAAATAATATCCGGGCAAAACAATGTCGCCGCTTCGTGCAACCGTCAAACGTAGAAGACTTCGATTTTCCGGTTCTCTCCCGATCAGCATAAATAAACGGACGCAACCGAAAAGAATTTAATTATCTAGAGTTATCAACCAGTTATCTATCGAATATTTATTAGCGATCTTACTTTGCGACTTATACACTGTACGGGCGTCTTAGCGATTATGGTTTGCATACATATTTATTCAATTATTTTAAATATATTCGACAATTTCAACAACGAGCAATCTCGTCTAATACATTTCACGATCAAACATTGTCTACAAAAGTCATCTACAACAATATTTCTGAAGTGCGATCGACAATACACATAAAAGAAATGCCAAAAGCAAGAAGGAATCGTAGAGGTAGAGGCTATACCAGCAGGAAACGTGCAAAAAACGTTTGACTAAACGTTTCCCGAAATTAGAAGAGAAGAAGAAAAAATTAGAAAAAATTAGGAATACCTTAAAATTAGGAAACTACAGAACAAACAGAAATTAGTTTTATCCATCGAACTCACCTATACCCGAACGCGATCTAGGGCTGCATTGCCAATAGTTTAGGAAAGCGATAATTATTCTCGTTTTATAAACTACATGGAGAGTTAAGACCAGAATTTTGATAATAAATATGTAAGTAAATAAAATCGAATAAATTACCAGTTACGAGACATTGAAATTATTTATTCATTCCTAGAAAACTTTAATCCTTCCCGCGCTAGTACTCTCCTACCCACAGCAGCTAAGCTGGAACGTGGAGTTTATTTACCAGTCGTATTAGTACAATAGTTAATGCTACTCCTACAGTCATATCAACGAATTAGAATATCAAGAATATGACAGTTTGAAAATTAAAAATAGTGTTGCACTTTAGAAAGGCGCGACAAGTTTTCAATCTATTCCATTCAGCCGTTAGCCTTGGTTCGAAAATAACGAACGAGAGTCGAACTAATTGAAATAGTTTAACGACTATTTCTGGTGGCAGCAACTACAGTTTTGATTCAAGCGTCAATTTGAGAAAGCTAGGGCCCGAAATCGAGAATAATAAGTAACGGTTACGAATACCGAAGATCAAAACCGGATCGTAACAGTAAATAATGATTAGGAAAGATAACGAATAAATGGAACTTGTTAATAATAATAATAATAACAAGAATAAGTTTCCTTAAATATCATAAAATGCATTTACCTTAAATTTCTGCCAACGAAAATTCTTGAATTTGATACAAAATGATAGCTAATAAAATGAATGAAACAAAAGCTTTAAAAAACAACTAATATTAACAGGAATGGGAATAAGGGAAGGGTTGCATATACAAGGATGCGTAAGAGTGCACTTAGAAAAATCAAAATAATTGAAAATATAATTAGAACGCGGGAAGAAGATATCGCCCGAAAATTGTATATTATTTATTTAGTAAAAATTTTATTTATTTCTATTACATATGTCTATGGAAGATTCAGAGGCCAATTAGCGTTAATCCTTCTTTCTCTGAAAAGGACTTACGTAGCTCCAAAAATAATTTATTCTTAAAAATTTTAATTAATAAATCAATTAACTCGCTACTTTCATGCATATATAGTAGATTACGGTATTGACCACGAAATTACTAAGCACAATTATTCCGAGCATAAGCACAAACAATGAGAATCATTTCGAAGTCGTGACAAGTCTAAGCATTATCGTTTGTTATGTAAAAAATAATTGTACACTGCTTAACTGAATTAAGCAAAAAAAGATGAAAATACACGTATTTCCAGGAAATTGCCCTTTTTCTGCTAGTGAATTCCAATATTTATCTAATGAGCAAAATTTATTCGATTGCGATAATGGCGAACGAGACGAAAATTTAAAAAAGGAAACTGTCACAAGAAAACTCTGCTGGATGATTTTCCACTTTATAAGATTAACGGTTCATCGATCAATGTTTTCCAAAACTCATTGTACAGGAGTACTTTTATGTTTTTTCTTTGTTATAATCATTTTTAAACTTCATGATTCATGGCATACTTAAACTTTGGAGTTGAAAGCTATATTTTACAAAAAAATTTTGTACGATGATCCGGGTTATGCCAATATTTCCGTTTGGCACTGTATTAGCATAAGCGAACAACCTAACTTCCAGTCGGCTTGACAAAAATCGAACGACTAGCGCAAACAACTAGCGATCGCTTATTTTTCATAGCTCGGAATATAGCTATGGACATTAAGACGAAATTGTTACCGGAGAAAATACAAAAGTTATGTAGTTCAATACGACAAGATTTCTACAGGTTTTCTACATGTTATGTATATAGAAACGAAAAATGTAATAAAAATGAAAAGCCACCTAAAATAAGAAGGTTAAATATATTTGTGTTCTCTTACCTTTATATGAAGAATAGTTTCCTGTCCGGTTACTGCATTACCCTATCTATTATTGAACAAATTTTTAGGTTACAATTATTTACACAAAGCTAGTACGCGTGCGAATGTCTTTTTATTTTATAAACCTTTATGTACAAAAACTCTATCCACGTTAAATCAATCTCTTTTTATAGAAACTTAATATAGAAAGTTAATTTTCTAGATAGAAAAATTAAAACTTTCAGTAAATTCATGTACAACGCGCACTCTACTGCGTACCGGATACGAATGACGAGTGAACGTTATCGAATTCTACGGCGACCGCTTAGATAGTGACGAGGACGGATTAATATTGCTCAGTAATTGGTTAAGCTTTGAGCCTATGGGCGGTATCTGTACGCGATTACTGCGCAAGGACCATTTCATGACATGCTCCACCTCTCCCTCTCCTTCGCCCGCCGCTCACTCAGCCCCACAAGAAGTAAAAATAGGCCACCGATCTGTCCTGTTTTGCGACCAAATTTTCAGGAAGGAAAAAGAAAGAAAAGACAATATCGTGTAAAAGTACGGTTTTTAAACGGCTTAAATTAAATTACAAACTGTAATGTTAAAAATGTAAACCCAACACAAAATATGGTATGGCTACGTCGTACCGTCGCGTAACGGCACTTTTACCAGAACCACTTTCAAACAGTTCTGCCCGAGCAGCCGAGCTAAACGGGCGTGTGCAACACTGCTCCGGAGAAAGTGCGGCAAGTGGGGAAGAGAAAACTACGAACGGCTACGCCTGTAGCCAAACGGCGGAAACCCGTGTCCTATATCAAGAAGCCTTAAAATAGCAGCCTGGAACTCTAACGGCCTACAAGAAAGGGCCCTAGAAACTAAAACATTCCTGTCCAGCAGTAACACCGATATACTACTCGTCTCAGAAACACACCTCACAATAAACAGCTACATAAAAATACCGCACTACACCATATACGACACCGAGCATCCCTCAGGGAAAGTACACGGAGGGACGGCAGTAGTAATAAAAAACGACATTAAACATCACCTACACAGCCAGGTCAGTAAGGAACATATACAAGCAACCACCGTTACCGTACAGACTAACAGCAACCAACTGCAGTTGTCTGCAGTATACGTACCGCCGCGACACAAAATCATAACGCAAATGTGGGAAGACTACTTCCGACACTTAGGTGACAAGTATATTGCAGCGGGAGACTATAACTCAAAGCACACGCTATGGGGATCAAGAATCACCACACCTCGAGGCAGAACCCTGGAAAAATACATCAGAAATAATAACCTCAATATATTATCCACAGGAAGACCGACATACTGGCCGACAGACCTGAGCAAAATACCTGACCTGCTAGACTTTGCAGTTACAAAGGGACTAAACGCAAATAAACTAAACATAGCATCCAGCCTCGAGCTTAGCTCCGAACATACGCCCATAATAATTTCATACAGAAACAAACCAATACTTTACAGCAGCACAGAGAAGCTATGCAATTAAACCACCAAATGGCAAATATTCAAAGAAATAATAGAGAGCAAAATCAGCTGCAACATCCCACTGAAAACACCTGAACACATCGATCAAGCAGTAACAACACTCACAGAAACTATCCAAGAAGCAGCAAGGGCAACCACTATACCTGAAACAACCAACAGACAAACAAAAACAGTTCCACTAGACATCCTCGAAAAAATTAGAGAAAAAAGAAAAGCGAAAGCAAAATGGCAAAAACACAGAACAAAAGAAAACAAAAAAACACCTAAACAAACTCACAAAATAAATAAAGAACAAAATAAAAGAGCACAACAACAACGAGTTCACAAAGTTCATCGAGTCACTATCTGCTCACGAAAACAACAATTACTCCCTATGGAAAGTCACAAAAAATAAAGAAGACAACAAAAATGGTACCAACAATCAGAAGAGCAGACAACACATGGGCAAGAAGCAACGAAGAGCAAGCTGAAGAATTTTCCAACCACCTAGGCAACACATTCACCCCACACAACATCAACAATAGCAACCACAATAGTCATACGGACGAGGATGCGCTAACTACTAGTACACCAACTGACAATCACCATACCCAAAGCAACCGCACAAGAAATCAGAAACATAATTGAGGAAACAAAAAACAATAAAGCACCAGGAATCGACCTAATTAACAGCCAAATCTTGAAAAACCTTCCGCCAAAAGCGATAAGACAAACCACAATAATAGTAAACGCAATACTAAGAATACAATACTTTCCAAAAGCTTGGAAACTGGCAAAAATCATAATGATACCCAAACCAGGCAAGGACTCACACGAAACCAAGTCATACAGACCAATCTCACTACTTCCGGTGTTCTCTAAGATAGTAGAGAAAATAATCTACGACCGGATAAAACCACTAATAGAGAAGAACCATCTAATACCGGATCACCAATTCGGATTCAGAAACAAACACCCCACAATAAAACAAACGCAAAGATTCGTCAATGAAATCCTACAGGCGCTGGAAACAGAACAATACTGCACGGCACTCTTTATGGACATCGAAAAAGCATTCGATAAAATAAACCACACTAGCCTACTACAATCAATCAGGAAACAGTTCTCGGGGCAGATATATCAACTAATCAAATCATACCTAAGCAGCAGAAGCTTCATAGTAAAAATCAAAAAGACACACTCGGAAGCTAAAGAAATCAAGGCAGGAGTTCCGCAAGGAAGCGTCCTAGGACCAATTTTATATAAATTATACACGGCCAACATACCAACAACTAACAATAGCAAAATACTGACATTCGCGGATCACACAGCTGTACTAGTCAGGCACACTAACCCTGCAACAGCAGTTACATTACTACAAGAACATATCACAAAAATAGAAAAGTGGCTTCAAGCGAAACAAATCAAAGCAAACCCCGATAAATGCAAACATATTACATTCACACTGCGAAAACAGAAACCACCAAACATTGAACTAAACGGCACACACATAATACAAACAAGGCAAGTCAAATACCTAGGACTCCACTTACATACACGACTCACATGGAAACAGGATATTACAGCAACAATAGACAAAATACAGATGGCAAGGAGACAAATGTACTGGCTAACAAGTCGAAAATCCAAACTAAGCATAGAAAACAAACTAAAAATATATAAAATGGTCATAAAACCAATCTGGACGTACGGAATAACACTATGGGGAACAGCAGCAATGAGCCATATAATCAAAATAGAGGCATCGCAATCTAAAATACTCAGAACAATAGTAAACGCGCCATGGTACGTTAGAAACGAGGACATTTGGAAAGACCTGGGAATACCAACGGTCAAGGAGGAGATCAACAAAAGTGCAAGAAGGTACGGAGAAAGAATAGCAACGCATCTAAATCGGCTGGCAGCGGAAACGGTCGACACATCAAGCATAAAAAGAAGATTAAAAAGGAAACACCCAACCGATCTCACAGAGGACATAACCCAACAAACACGATGGTGGTACCCCGCTGGGGGTAGCCACCCACATGTTATATTAGTATACAGCTACAACATTTTACCAAATGTCCTACTGGACAAATTGTAAAATCCAAATAAATAAATAAAAAAAAACTTTCAAATAGAAATTCGTTGTTTATTGTGAATACACATATGTAATTTATATTTTTCTTAGGCAATAAACATTATATATATGTAAATTCTATAGAATTTAGAATATCAACCGACGGTTTGACTTTCACTGTGTTTACTGGGAGTCGGTCGAACGATATGAATAGAGGAGGACGGGGACTTGGGATAGAAAATAAAACAGGACTTGGAGAAGCGAAGATTGAACAAAGAAAAAAGCAAGTTAAGAGCCAGAGGGAGAAAGAGAAGACTTAGACAATCGATTGTTGAGTTTTCACAAATCGATCGCCTGATTTCCGAAAATATTACAACATTCCATATATATGTCGGAGATGAAAGAACACCGGAGCCTTTGGAATTTTGTATAATCCCGCAACATTGAAACCTAGAGTCTACAATAGCTGTAATTGAACAATTGTAGTTATTCAATCCGATTGTAATTGTTCGAGAGTTGTGATAATGAGCTTGGGCTCGAGGCGACAGCCAGTCGCCGAACGTAGCCGCGGTCACGGGATGAACGCTTTGTCTAACAAAGGCATGGAATAATTCTATAGCTCTCCTTAAAAAGGAAATAGTTGTAACACTCGACAGTAAACATTCCAACGGTCTCTGTCCCGTAGCTCGCCACATGCAGACCCTATTCTTCGAGTAAGATGATTGCCAGATGTCGATGCGTCTCCGCAGTACATGTTCAGCTAGCTCGAGGGCCCGTTATAAATCTTAAGATTTAGTCAACTAAAGTCCTTCAAACAGGCAAACAGTCTTTGTCCCAACTACGGGAAAATAGGGGAGACCTATTTTTCAACGAGCGGCGTCTCCCACTAGCATCTTTCCCTCGAGGACGGCTAACATCTTTTTCTAACCACCGATATGGAGATTGACCAATTAGCAGCAACGCCAATTTCCCTTACTTTCTGAACGAAGGCTTTTCTCGACGAATCCGATGATCTCGTGTCCTTAGACACACCCCATTATAGTTTTCCTCTGTGGCATCATCGGGACGGGAAAGTCATTCCCGCTCGCGATCTCATCGATGAAAAAGCGTAACCCCTTACGACCGGTGAATATTACGCGTCCGACTTAGATTTTGTGAGTACGTTCATCTATCATCCCGTCGACCGCGGATTCGTTATTGAACCTAGGATGATTGTCATTAGTTTCTCGAGTATCTAATTACCACGGTTACTTGTCCGGTTCTATGATAATCGTATTTGCACTAGCCAATGTCTTCTCTATTGCATAATGACGACGTGTAATCCAAACGAAGATTCGTTTCACGCCCCTAACCCTAATTGTAATGTAAACCCGACATATATATATGTCGGAGATGAAAGGAAAACCAGAGCCTTCCCTTTGCAATTTTGGGAAAATCTTCTAATGCTTTAGCCTAGATTTTATCATAGCTGTAATTAAGCAATTGTTGTCATTTGTAATTGTTCGATATTTGTGATAGCGAAAGTGGGTTCGAGGTGACAACTGGTCGCCGAACGTAGCCACGGTCACGGGATAAACGTTTTGCCTGACGAAGGTGTGGATCGGTTGTATTGTTCTCCCTAGAAATCACATAGAATTGTACTTTAAAGATGTCGATATAATGGGTCACGCGTATTAGGAATCAATCTCCAAACAGAAACTGCCTAGTAACGGCGTTTGGATCTTTCTCGATGTTTCCAAAGAGTATACAACAAACTTTTGACAGAAATTGCCTAGCAACAACGATTGGAACCTTCTCGATGTCTCCAGCGAGCATATAACAAACAAATGCAGTCGTATAGCGGAAAAGATTTTCATGAGATATTCATTCGTGTGATCGCCTTGGAAAGTGATACATCGAGCAATTTACCGAGTGTCTCAGCAATCGTATTTTTGTGTTTAAAAATCATTCTACGCATAGAAAAGAGTTATCCCGTTGACCGTGGATTCGTTTGAACCCAGGAACATTGTTAATAGTGTTAATTAAATTCATTATTCGTAAAACCTATTAATTGTTAATCTCAATATTCGTTAAATTTATTATTCGTAAAACATATTATTCGTTACTCTTATTATTCGTTAAACTTATTATTCTTTAATCTAATCGTTAGTTAAACTTATCGTTTGTTAATCTTATCATTCATCAAACTCAACATTCATAATATTTTGTAAAATCTTGTATATTCGCGTAAATATAATCTCTGTTGTGTAAAACGATGGCTAATTCAATCGAAGAATCGTTGTTACGCCGGGCGACTCTCTGCCTGGCCCAGGTCACACACCGCGGGCCAGACGGACACCAGATGCCCGCTCTTCCGTACGGCGTACCCTCAATAGCCTTAAGCACCCGTCATACACCCGAGTCACTTGCCTGCTAAAGTCCTTCAGACCCAACAAATGTCTTTTCTAAATCAGTTTCCAAAGACTATTGTTTACTACGGCTTGACACGGGAAAGTTAGCTTTTCTCACGTACGATGCTTCCTACCAGCAACTTTCTATCGAGGGCGGTTAAGGCCCTTCTTAGTCCTCCAACCTTCGTTTGTCCAATCCGAGGCAATGTATACTGGCCTCACCTCCTGACCTAAAATGTCATGAACAAATCCGATGATCCCGTGCGCTAGACACACCCATCACTAGCTTTCCTCCGACACAGCATCGTCACTCAACTTCACTTCTTCTACATCGTTGGAAAAGTCAACTACTAAGTAGTAACGCTAATGCCTATCGGGGCAGTCTAAGCATAACGCGAGAGTCGGTCTCGGTATTGTCGAGCATACATTTCCTCTGCTAAATATCTTATAGTGCTACGTCCATTAATACATTAAATCCAATTATAAGAGCCCTGCTCTAACGTACATATCTATCTTATCTTCGTGCGGTAAGTGATTATCTATCTATGCTCACCAGTGTAATCTAAGTGTTGGAAATATATAATTAATAATTCTGTGAATCATAGTGTTATACAAACTCAATCACCCCTATTATCTCAACGGAAATCAGGGGATCGATCAAGTCGAGGTGTCGATTGTTATAATCGTAATGCGAATTTACGACTCCCGTTGACGTCTCCCCTAGCGACTACGTCTCCCCGCGATTGGTCGAACAAACAATAGTTACGAGCCTTAAATTCTAATTTTCACCCGATTAAATTTCGGGTTTACATTAGAATTAGAGTTAGGGGCGTGACACTAATCTTCATTTGGATTACACATTGTCGTTATGCAATAGAGAAGACATTGACTGGTGCAAATGCGATTACCATAGAACCGGACAAGTAACCGTGGTAATTAGATACTCGAGAGACTAATGACAATGATCCTAGGTTCAATAACGAATCCGCGGAAAACGGGACGGTAGTCGTACGCACTCGCAAAAATCTAAGTCGGATTCTGTGTTAATATTCGCTGACCGTAAGGAGTAAATCCTTTTTGTCGATGAGACCGCAAGAGAGAATGACTTTCCGTCCCGGTGATACCTCAGATGAAAACTATGATGGGGCGTGTCTAAGGACACGAGATCATCGGATTCGTCGGGGATATCCTACGTTCGGAAAGTAAGGGAAAATGACGTTGCTGCTAATTCTCCATATCGGTAGTTAGAAAAGGATGCTAGCTGCCCTTGAGGGAGGGTTGCTAGTGGGAGACGTCGTTCGTGGAAAAATAGGTCTCTCCTGTCTTCCCGTAACTGGGACAAAGACTGTGTATATGTTGAAGGATTTTAGGTAACTAGATATTAGTGTTTATGACGGTAAACTGGTAAACATCCTGCCCGGAGAATAGGATCTGCGTGTGGCAAGCTACGGGACAGAAACCGTTGGAATGTTTACTGCCAAGTGCCGCTACGAATCTTTCTTTTAAGGAGTGCTATAGGATTACTCAATGCCTTTGTTAAATGGAGAGTTCGTCCCGTTGACCGCGGCCACGTTCGGCGACTAATTGTCGAATTGAGCCCAAGCTCATTGTCACAAGACTTAAACAAATACAATTGGTTAGAATGACGGCAAATCGTTTAGTTACAACTGTAGATTTGAATTACAATGTTTCTATGGATTTTCCCGAGGTTTCAGAGGGAAGGCACCGGTGAAACCTCATCTCCGACAAGTATAATTTTATAACGTATTACGTTAGATAGAATAACGTAATAACGTATTACGTTATATAGTATAACGTTATACCGATTTACCTTATATAGAATAACGTTATAACGCATGACGTTCCGCAGAATAACGTTATAACGTATTACGTTATATAGAATAACGTAATAACGTATTATGTTATATAGTATAACGTTATAACGTATTACGTTATATGGTATAACGTTATAACGTATTACGTTATATGGTATAACGTTATACCGTATTACATTATATAGAGTAACGTTATAACGCATGACGTTCCGCAGAATAACGTTATAACGTATTACGTTATATGGTATAACGTTATAACGTATTACGTTTTATAGAATAACGTTATAACGTATTACGTTTTATAGTATAAAGTTATAACGTATTACGTTATATAGTATAACGTAATAACGTATTACGTTTTATAGTATAACGTTATAACGTATTACGTTATATAGTGTAACGTTATAACGTATGACGTTATATAGTATAACCTTATATCGTATTACGTTATATACTATAACGTTATATGCCTTAACTTTATGACGTATTACGTTTTATAGTATAACGTTATAACGTATTGCATTTTATAGAATAACGTTATAACGTATTACATTATATGGTATAACGTTATACCGTATTACGTTATATAGTATAACGTTATAACGTATGACGTTACATAGAATAACGTTATAACGTATTACGTTATATGGTATAACGTTATAACGTATTACGTTATATAGTATAACGCTATATGGTATAACGTTATAATGTATTACGTTTTATAGTATAACTTTTTGACGTATTACGTTAGATAGAATAACGTAATAACGTATTACGTTATATAGTATAACGTTATTACGTATTACATTATATAATGTAACGTTATAACGTATGAAGTTCCGCAGAATAACGTTATAACGTACTACGTTATACAGTATAACTTTATAACGTATTACGTTATGTAGAATAACATAATAACGTATTAGTTTATATAGTATAACGTTATAACTTATTACGCTATGTAGTATAATTTTATAACGTATTACGTTATATAGTATAATTTTATAACGTATTACGTTAGATAGAATAACGTAATAACGTATTACGTTATACAGTATAATTTAATAACTTATTACGTTATATAGAATAACGTCGTAACGTATTACGTTATATAGTATAACGTTATAACTTATTACGCTATGTAGTATAATTTTATAATGTATTACGTTATATAGAAAAACGTAATAACGTATTACGTTATATAGTATAACGTTATATCGTATTACGTCATATAGTATAATTTTATAACGTATTAGGTTATATAGGTATAACGTTATATCGTATAACATTATATAGAGTAACGTTATAACGCATGTCGTTCCGCAGAATAACGCTATAACGTATTACGTTCTGTAGTATAACGCTATATGGTATAACGTTATAACTTATTACGTTTTATAATACAACTTCATATCGTATTATGTTAGGTAGAATAACGTTACACCGTATTACGTTATACAGTATAACGTTATAACGTATGACATTACATAGAATTAAGTTATAACGTTATAACGTATTACGTTCTATAGTATAACGCAATATGGCATAACGTTATAACGTATTACGATTTGTAGTATAGCTTTATAACGTATTACGTTAGACAGAATAACGTAATAACATATTACGTTATATAGTATAATGTTATAACGTATTACGTTAGGCAGTGTAACATTATAACGTACTACGTTATAGAGTATATCGTTATAACTTATTACGCCATATAGTATAATATTATAACGTATTACGTTATATAGTGTTGAAGTGGTCACCACTTCTAAGAAAACTCTACATCTGGTCTTTTTTAGTTTTCTCAAGCACTGAAGCCATCGACAGCGTTTAGACAAAAGACTGCGACGAAGTCAGGCCATAAACAGTAGACAGGCGACGTTGGCTTCGGGGTTTTTCAGTTATTAGGTAACACAGCTAGCGTGCGGATCTGGACCAGCTCAAATTGTATTTTTACTTATTACACTTCTATTTAAATATATTTTCTACCTTACGATTTATCCACGTGTTTTCTCTGTTTACACACCGAATAACCTCAACATATAGTATAATGTTATACCGTGTTACATTATATAGAGTAACGTTATAACGCACGACGTGCCGCGGAATAACGTTATAACTTATTACGTTATTCAGTCGAACTTTGTAACGTATTACGTTATAAAGAATAACGTAATAACGCATTACGTTATATAGTATAACGTTATAACGTTTTACGTTATATAGTATAACGATACACCGTATTACGTTATACAGTATAACGTTATAACGTATGACATTACATAGAATAAGTAATAACGTATTACGTTATATGGTATAACGTTATAACGTATGACGTTCCGCAGAATAATGTTATAACGTATTACGTTATACAGTATAACTTTTTAACGTACTAAGTTATGTAGAATAACATAATAACGTATTAGTTCATATAGTATAACGTTATAACTTATTACGCTATGTAGTATAATTTTATAACGTATTACGTTATATAGTATAATTTTATAACGTATTACGTTATACAGAACAACGTAATAACGCATTACGTTATATAGTATAACGCTATAACGTATTACGTTCTGTAGTATAACGCTATATGGTATAACGTTATAACTTATTACGTTTTATAATACAACTTCATATCGTATTACGTTATATGGTATAACGTTATAACGTATTACGTTAGGCAGTGTAACATTATAACGTACTACGTTATAGAGTATATCGTTATAACTTATTACGCTATATAGTATAATTTTATAACGTATTACGTTATACAGAACAACGTAATAACGTATTACGTTATATAGTATAACGTTACACCGTATTACGTTATACAGTATAACGTTATAACTTATGCCATTACTTAGAATTAAGTTATAACGTATTACGGTATATAGTATAACGTTATAACTTAGTACGCTATATAGTATAATTTTATAACGTATTACGTTATACAGAACAACGTAATAACGTATTACGTTATATAGTATAACGTTATAACGTATTACGTTATATAGTATAATTTTATAACGTACTACGTTGGATAGAATATCGTAATAACGTATTACATTATAGAGTATAACATTACACCGTATTACGTAATACAGTATAACGTTATAACGTATGACATTACATAGAGTTAAGTTATAACGTATTACGTTATATGGTATAACGTTATAACGTATTACGTTCTATAGTATAACGCAATATGGCATAACGTTATAACGTATTACGATTTGTAGTATAGCTTTATAACGTATTACGTTCTATAGTATAACGCAATATGGTATAACGTTATAACGTATTAGGATATATAGTCTAATTATATAACGTATTACGTTAGATAGAATAACGCAATAACGTATTACGTTATATAGTATAATTTTGTAACGTATTACGTTAGATAGAATAACGTAATAACGTATTACGTTATACAGTATAACGTTATGACGTATTACGTTCAATAGTATAACGCTATATGGTATAACGTTATAACGTATTACGTTTTATAGTATAGCTTTATAACGTATTACGTTAGATAGAATAACGTAATAAATTATTACATTATAGAGTATAACATTACACCGCATTACGTAATACAGTATAACGTTATAACGTATGACATTACATAGAGTTAAGTTATAACGTATTACGTTATATGGTATAACGTTATAACGTATTACGTTCTATAGTATAACGCAATATGGTATAACGTTATAACGTATTACGCTTTGTAGTATAGCTTTATAACGTATTACGTTAGATAGAATATCGTAATAACGTATTACGTTATATAGTATAATGTTATAACGTATTACGTTAGGCAGTGTAACATTATAACGTACTACGTTATAGAGTATATCGTTACAACTTATTACGCCATATAGTATAATATTATAACGTATTACGTTATATAGTGTTGAAGTGGTCTCGACTTCTAAGAAAACTCTACATCTGGTCTTTTTTAGTTTTCTCAAGCACTGAAGCCATCGACAGCGTTTAGACAAAAGGCTGCGACGAAGTCAGGCCATAAACAGTAGACAGGCGACGTTGGCTTCGGGGTTTTTCAGTTATTAGGTAACACAGCTAGCGTGCGGATCTGCACCAGCTCAAATTGTATTTTTACATATTACACTTCTATTTAAATATATTTTCTACCTTACGATTTATCCACGTGTTTTCTCTGTTTACACACAGAATAACCACAACATATAGTATAATGTTATACCGTATTACATTATATAGAGTAACGTTATAACGCATGACGTGCCGCGGAATAACGTTATAACTTATTACGTTATTCAGTATAACTTTATAACGTATTGCGTTATGAAGAATAACGTAATAACGTATTACGTTATATAGTATAACGTTATAACGTATTACGTTATATAGTATAACGTTACACCGTATTACGTTATACAGTATAACGTTATAACGTATGACATTACATAGAATTAAGTTATAACGTATTACGTTATATGGTATAACGTTATAACGTATTACGTTATATAGTATAACGCTATATGGTATAACGTTATAACGTATTACGTTTTATAGTATAACTTTATAACGTATTACATTATATAGAGTAACGTTATAACGCATGACGTTCCGCAGAATAACCTTATAACGTATTACGTTATATGGTATAACGTTATAACGTATTACGTTATATAGTATTACGTTATATGGTATAACGTTATAATGTATTACGTTTTATGGAATAACGTTATAAAGTATTACGTTAGGTAGTATAACATTATTACGTATTACGGTATATAGTATAACGTTATAACGTATTACGTTAGGTAGTATAACATTAGAACGTATTACGTTATATAGAATAACGTTATAACGTATTACATTATATAGTATAACGTTATAAGGTATTACGTTAGGTAGTATAACATTATAACGTATTACGTTATATAGTATAACGTTATAACGTATTACGTTATATAGTATAACGTTATATAGTATAACGCTATATCGTATTACATTATATAGTGTAACGTTATAACGTATGACGTTTCACAGAATAACGTAATAACGTATTACGATATATGGTATAACGTTATTACGTATTTCGTTTTATGGAATAACGTTCTAACGTATTACATTGTATAGTATAACGTTATAACGTATTACGTTATATACTATAACGTTATATGCTTTAACTTTATGACGTATTACGTTTTATAGTATAAAGTTATAACGTATTACGTTATATAGTATAACTTTATAACGTATTACGTTTTATAGTATAAAGTTATAACGTATTACGTTATATAGTATAACGTAATAACGTATTACGTTATATAGCATAACTTTATGACGTATTACGTTAGATAGAATAACGTAATAACGTATTATGTTTTATGGTATGACGTTATAACGTTATAACGTATTACGTTTTATAGAATAACGTTATAACGTATTACGTTAGGTAGTTTGGACGAAAAACTTACATCCGGCGGAAGCGTTGCTCACGCTGCTGAAATCGCAATTTGGCACCATTGGATGCTTCGCAAGACCAACTAAAACTGGAGGGACCAATGGTGTATGCGTAATTCTGTATTTTTCTACAGAACTGATTACTGCACCGCACCTTATTGCCGTATTCATCATTCCGAACGCATAACCGTGGAATAATGGCAAGAAAACTAGTATTCGGTCTCCACGTCGAATATCCATTGATTCTGGGGCACTTCGATTAAGAACAAATGCAATTGAATCGAATATTTATAATTTCAACTAGAATGATAAGAGTTAAGAAGCACAACAATAGAGAAAATATTATATAGTTGATTTGAATAAAGAATGGTTTGTTAATCATATAAAACGAATAATATATATTTAAATTTAGCATAAATGAAAAATAAATCTCGAAATATATGTGTGGTCTTAGATCAACCGGGTACATTGTGTATATTAATTTAATATATTTACCTTAGAGTTTGGATGAAAAGTAACAAATTTCGATGAGACAACATTACTCCTTTTGGAATTCCTGTTGTACCGCTAGAACATAAAATAGCTGCCATTCTTTTCCTGTTATGATCTATCTGCACCGGTGAAGACGCATAGAGATCCGTGATACTTTGATATTTTTCCAAAACCTTGTCTCAGGTTATTATATTTCCATCAAGAGGTTTATCATCCAATTCGATTAATTTCATATTCCAGCTTACAGTAGATGCAATTTTCGCCAAAATGTTTTCAGTGCGTCGCGATACAAACAACACCCGTGGCTGATAAATTTCCAGCATGTGCGTAAATTCTCCTACGTAAAAAATTGCATTAGATATGATTAAATAACGCATATGCTGCATGGCG
Organism: Bombus vosnesenskii; assembly: GCF_011952255.1. Taxonomy (NCBI): domain Eukaryota; kingdom Metazoa; phylum Arthropoda; class Insecta; order Hymenoptera; family Apidae; genus Bombus; species Bombus vosnesenskii. The sequence continues at coordinate 42,310 of NW_022883221.1, forward strand.
TAACTTAACCACTCCGCGTAACAAGGTAACAAGGTTAACAAAAGATCTAGAAATATTCGAAAAGCCTTACAAAAGCTTTTTCCGATATCCGTCTCCGCAAGGAGAGGCTGAAACAACTTTCTTTGAAATAACATATTTTTCGTAGAATGTTTACTCTGAGAAGATATTCGGAGTAGTTAAATACAATTTAATCGTATACGATTAAAAATTAGTATTGTTTGTATCTCTAAAAGGTGACGGAGTAACGCATATTGAGAATATAAGTGATTATTAATTTCCGCATCTATATACACAATATTTAACAATTTAATATTAACAATTATTGTTTACACTAGATTATAAAAATTGGTGTTAGAGTAAGTACTGTTTCTAGACTTTTATTGTTAATTCTGCAAGTGTAATGTAAATAAATTTAGTCTTTAATTAAAGTATCTAATTTATGATCTCTGTTTCTAGTAGTTGTAAAATTCTATAATAAACTCGAGGCAAATAATAAAGTCGAGGCTCGATTTCATTAACTTATATATGGCATAATCAGTGGAGTTATCAGAAACATGCAAGTTTCCAAAAAAGAAGAGCAAATTTTTCTTTCCACTTTTCACGTTCTGCCTTCGTTAAATTTCTATAATATTAAACACGCACGTACTTTTAATTAAATTAATTTCTTTGTTATTATAAAATAATTCGTAAAAGCTGCTTGGAGAATATCTTACTTTCTGTATATGCTGGATTCAACGGTGCAAATGTAGCTCCGATAAATAACGTGCTACATATCGATACCACGTAATGTGGATGGTTTTCAGCTGCAACGGAGATTCTGTCTTCCACCTTGATTCCATAATTTCTCAAAGCAACAGATAATATTGTGCTTTTTTCGAGAATATCCTTGCATGTGTAGTGTTTACCAGTTTGAATATCTACCTGATATAGTAACATGCAAGTATTACAATATAAAACATAGTAATCAAAATGAATCATTTGTATTGTCGTTTCTTGCTCTTTTTATATAAAAAAATCTATCTTGTTTAAATTGAGACTGTTGATTACTCTGACAATGTACATGCTAATACAGCCATCTGTAATCGCAATATGCGGGTCGCTTATCTAGAACGAAACGTACCAGGTCGTTAATTATTCGTTGCAACGGTAGTGTCAAGTATTCCATCCGTAAGAAAAGCTTATTTTCTGATGAAAATTAGAAGGACTGTAATGTCTAATTCAAAATCAGTACAATCACGAGTCTACCTCAGCTTTTTAACTTTTAATAAAATCTCTGATATGGACGTCAGGAAATGATAAAACGAATGACCTGCGACTGATTTGCTTCACTGCATCTTATATCAATTTATATTTTGTCTCGTTTATATTCTGCGGCAATCGTTCTTGTTTCTCACAGCTCAGCCATTCTGTAACGATGAACCGTTGTAACATTCGCAGTGTTTCAGTGTAAACTGTTTGATTGTTCCGATTTAAAATGATGGCGCTGTAAAGAAGGTTATACGCTTGGACGGTTTATAGTTTATTGTTGTAATACAGCAGGAATGTGGACGATACACGACGATGTTAGCCGAAAATTGTGTGTAATTAAAAATCCCTAGGCGGTTAAAATACATTCAACCACAATAACATTTATAGAAATATAAAAATTGTATTGAAAATACAATTAGATGGCGTATTTATGGAATAATAGTAATAAGGTAGCACAGATATCGAGCAGTATGTGTTATGCATTTTATGTGACATGCCCCTGTTTTTACGTTTGTTGTAAAGGAACGAATATTATTATTTTTTATCGTGTGTTCACTGAATCAAATGCTGCAACGATTGCTCGCAAAAATTTCCAAGTTTTTCTGTATTATTCCGTTTATATTCCTTTAGTTTGATCAACGTGACGTTGTTCGGCCTTCTTGTAACTAAATATTTAGTGTGATACGCTATACCGAAATTATCACATTATTGAACATTTGGCGATAATATTTGTTGAAGGGTAGACAAATGAAAATTGTGGCTGGGCAAACGCGGACAAGATGCGAATAAACGGATGCAGTTTAGTCTTTGTAAAAATTCCCTCTTTCTCTCCTAATCGAGGTTCTACTGTGTACGTACAATTTAGCGTATTATTGCCGCGATCATATTTTATTTTTTTATTTCAAAGCTTGCGATTCCGAACATTATGTTTTCTCCGTAATCGTTTCAAGTGTGATAGCTAACTGACGTATACAGGTTGTGTAAAAAGGTGTCCGATACTCAAAGGGCTTATAGTGCCGACCGGGAGAAATAAATATCGACATAGTTCTAAAAGTAGCCCTTTCGATGTAAAATCAATTTTTATTTTTTAGCGTTCGATATCTTGAGTGAGCCTCCTCGCAATATATCGAATATCGTCGGTAGGATCGAAATAACATAATCGCGAATTTAGTCAAGGATGAAAAAAATGCGTTTCGTAGGTCAAATTCGAAGGGTGCTGTGTATTTGTTATTTCCACTTTAGAATAGTAAAGGGACATTGTTAACCACACAAATAATCTTTGTTGATATTAGTAATAACTTTGCTGAGTGGAGGATAGTTCACCCAGACTTTAGAGATAAGCTTGTAATAATAAACATACATCGTTATCGTACAAGGATCGTGCATGTCATTTCTCGCATCATTCCCGCCTCCCATTCGCACTCAACAACTGGCGCTAACTGGATTTAATCTACGGATTCCAACTAAACTCTAGAAGAAACAGAAAATACGCACGAAAACGTGACCAACGCTAGAAAGATCAGCACGATCCACGACTAAAATCATCAACGCGCTTCTGATATGCAGGCGCTGGAAAACCGACCTTTGGTCCTTCAACTGCCAAGACTGCTTCGCATTCTGATTTTTCTTCATTCAACTGTGAGCATGCACGATAGTTTGGTTAACCCCAAAAAAATAATTAGAAAAAGTTTCACAGGTATCGGTTGGTCGTCGAAATGGACAAGACGACCTTAACCAAGCTTGCTGGTGCCCGAATAGTAAAAAGAACTAAATTCTCATTTTCAAGTATTACAATCGTTTTTGATGTATCGTGTATGTGTCTCGTACATATTCCCTAACATAATGTACCTCGAGAATTTTCAACAATAATTCGTTAGAATTATGGATGAGCTCTAGATATTGGTATTAATAGCATATTTAGTATTATAAAGTATTTGTTCCTTTTAATATATTCTATGTTCTACGACTCTTCGCTAGTAACGAGACACGTGTCTTTTTTTCGTTTTGAAGTCAAATCATCTCTAAATCAACAAGGAGACTGAATTTTAGTAGGTAAGTGCGTAGTTGTAAACATTTCTCTTCTTCTAAACACTCGCATCTAAATTTAAGTGGATTTTGCAGCAAAATTATAATCAATTCAACGTTTTCATTGCCTTATTTATTATAATACATTCTTTATAATTCAAGTTGACAGTAAACAAAATCCTGAATACACAGATTCAGTGAGCTAGTAATCGACGGTCATTGAATCTTTCGGCATCGATGTCGATCAAGATTCAAAGCGAATGTCGAAGAGCGAAAACGGAAGAAACAGAAACGTAAATGTACGTGTTCATGATATAAATTTGAATGCTCTGAACGTTAACCCATCAGAACGCATTTATTGTCTACAGCAATGTGAAACACGGGACATTTCAACTGGCGATCAACGTTTTCTAACAATATTTTGATCCCTGCGCCTATTATCGGCAGAAGATCCTCGATCGATTCGAAACTCGATAAAGTAACCGGCAGGTGGGCGAGAAGGATCGCAAAGAGAACACTGCTGACAAATGTTGCACTTATCAACCGGTTCTTCATGGTGCTTTTTAAAAGTTGATTTATCTGTTGAAAGTAATTCTTTGTTTTCTTTAGCATTAACTATATTCGAATCGATAATTACAACAGTTTTTATACTACTAGAATGTATCTATAAAATTAGGAAGTAATATAAACAAGTTAATTTCAATTATATTTTAGTCCTTTTAGTCAATTAGATTTAGTTCCTTAGAAATCTAAGTGTAATACTATTTGCTATTATCAAAAAAAAACAAAACGATATTTTCGAAAATAGGAGTTCTATAAATAAAGAAAGTAGAGATTTCACAATGACTCGACTATTGAGCAAGAATAAATTCTGTGCATCTGTTCGAATTTATTTGAATAATGACAGAATTAAAACCAATGATATTAATGACCAAATTTGTACCTACCGATTGCTGAGAGAAGCGGATATTTCGCGTATACTCATATTCGTATCAACTGAAACTTGCAATTTGGAGTAACTGCGCGACTGTACACGAATCTCTATATATAGGCGGCTTTCGAACACGTAAAGTCCAAACTACGCGATACAATACCCGATAAACAATTTTTCAATTACGAACGAGAGTTATGAATTCGCGATGACCTTAATCGTTTCCTTGCAATAAGCAGCTGCTCGCACGTTAATATTCGCACTTCCTTTAAAACGAAGCAACTTTTCTTCTGTAAAGTCAATTCACATCAGAGACCAGGCCACACACCACGGACAGGATGGCACCCAGATGTCTGCATACCCTTGGCGCGCACCCTCAATAGTCTTAAGTGCCCACCAGGGGGCCTTGGCATTTTTATAGTTAAGGTCCTTCGGACCAAGCGAGTATTTCCTGTCTTAAATTTCCCTTTACGTTTATTGTCTACCACGTGTTAGCTTAGAAAGTTGGTTTCCTCCACATCTGGTATGTTCCGTTGGCAACTTTCTCGCGAGGGCGGCTAAAGCCCTTCCTGGTCCACCAACCGTCCTATTATCCAATCGGAGATGGTGTCTACTGCCCTCACTTCCTTAACCAAAATTGTCATCAACAAATCCGATAGTCCCGTGTCCTTAGACACACCCACCCCTAGCTTTCCTCAGACACAGTATCGTCAGTAAAACTTCACTTATTCTGTATCCTTAGAATAGTCAACATATCTATATCGGTCTCTACCCTTATAAGTCGCTTACTTAATGTATTGTTGTAACTAAGTCTTACATAACGTGGTTGGAGTGAATTGTGATTTATGCTAATTCAGTGCGTGTTACATTGTGATTGGTGAATTCACAATAAAGGTTGATTAAAACAAAGTTAATTATTGTGTTACGACTCAACTATATTTTATTTTCACCAACCAACCCTAAAAATTACGTGACACGTTCGTGGACGAATGTATTCGTTGACCGTTCGTATCGTCGGACGATAGTTGGTCGCATTTGTTCAGTCGTTTCGTAATCTCGATTTAATCGTCGAAGACAAGTCGAAATTTTCTCATCGCTTGTTCTTTGCGCATTGAGTCATTACTCTTCCTCGTAAATCTGTTACTCAGGGTAAATTAATAAAGTTGAAAAGCGCGGTATTATCGATATCGGAAACGTATTGTTATTTCCTTAAATTGTGTCAATATTATCAGCAAATAAGTATCTTCTTACTTAATGTATATGACTTTTGAAACATTGAAAGATTATTATTACTCGTCTACTTCAATATTGATTATGACATTTCCTTAATTGTGGTTAAACTCATGAAACATTTCCTACTTGTGTGAGAGACTTTAAATTGATTCGAAGTAGTATTTTACAGGAAACTGATGAAACTAATGAGTTAGATATTTATATAATTAAAACTCATTTGTATTTTTTAATTTTTTTACCATGTACCATGATTTTTGGTACACTCCAGTTTGAAAATACTTGTTTTTAATGTATATAAATAGAAGTACGAACTTCCTGATAAGTTGAATTCGCGAATCCTTACCACCTATTTACTGCAAGAATTCGAATGGCTTCGAGGACTAAGAAAGCTAACACTAGTGATGTAGAGTTTTCCTAGAAATGAGAATAACTTCAACATGAATAAAAAAGAAAAATGAACGGATTATAGGTTGGGCTAGAGTAGCAGCCGGCCGAAACTAAATTTTCAAGCAATCTGTTGACGTATGAAATGTTGCACTGTCTTATCCGTATGTTCGTCACATACATAGTAATAATTGAAATCAGTAGACATACATCTAACCCATTAATCTAATCCAATCTACGGATTTGACCCATTTATCATTTTTTTTATTTATATTAAAGATGACTAGCACCAATGAGTTAAATTTAGGTAAAAAATACAGTCACTTGTGTGCCAGAATTATAGAAAGAGTAGAAGGGTTGTATCTGTACATCGAATAAACAAGAAATAAAGCGGATATCCAGGAATAACTCATCAGCTATGGAATCCAAAAAACTAATTTTAACTTAAAAAAATGTTGCCTCTCTGCTTGTTTGTTTGTTCGTACTTGCATCACGTAAAAACTACTGAACAATTTTCGATCGGGGTTTCTCCGTTATATAGCGTAGTGTCTTGGAAAGAAAATTGGATATGTTTCATCTCGACCCGTTTTGTAGAAGCTGAGAAACAGCCTTGCATTTGAATTGTATCCGCTCCAATGTTTGATCGTCGAGCAACGATGGTTATTGTTTATGTCGTGTTTGTTCTGAAATCGAACCTTCTTCTAATTTAATATTTCTTACTGCGGAAAATAATTTAACTTTTAGTACAAAGAATATATAGCTATTTCATTCATAGAAATTCATCTGCTTAAAAATTGTTCCGTATATTAGTTGTGCGTACCGAATATTTTACATACGCTGAAAAGCTAAAAGTTAATTATTAAATCAAATAAATTAAATTTGATCGAAGTTTTCTCAGGACGTTAACATATTTCGATAACATATTTGAAGTTCATTGAAATCGGTAAAGTGCGCTATTATTTTCGAATAAAAATGCCAATAATATCGACTACGATTCACTAGCCGTTGTATTATAGACGGCTACGCACGGTTACAGCGTAAATCAAGAGCATTTCAAACTTTTCCTCGTTACTCTAACTCATGATGCTACGTGTTATTCTTCGTGCATTGTCCACGTGCACGTTATGCAGAAGATAACACGGGACTATTAATATCTTGTGTACTCTCTGAATGGGGTAGAGGTATCAATAATAAATGTTTACAAACATTCCATGAGGTACAACGACCGTACAGTAACACGAGAAAATTTACAAAGATGTAACATTAAAAGGAATAGCGCATATCTTTCAGTTTGAGCACAGTTGCTGTTCGCGTAAATGTTTTCATTTTCCTGTTATTATGTAGTCATACACGCAAAAGTTGAAAATACGGCGGAAAATCTACTTTAATAAAAGATAGAAAATATCAAACATCGTTAGTTTGCAGGTTCTTAGAAATAACATCATTTATGACAAGCACTAGAACAAATTCTGATAAATCCACTAATAATGAAAATATTTCGTATAGCAATTATAAAATGTTGAGGTTATTCGGTGTGTAAACAAAGAAAACACGTGGATAAATTGTAAGGTAGAAAAATATATTTAAATAGAAGTGAATAAGTAAAATACAATTTGAGCTGGTCCAGATCCGCACGCTAGCTGTGTTACCTAATAACAGAAAACTCCGAAGCCAACGTCGCCTGTCTACTGTTTATGGCCTGACTACGTCGCAGTCTTTTGTCTACGCGCTGTCGATGGCTTCAGTGCTTGAGAAAACTAAAAAAGACCAGATGTAGAGTTTTCTTAGAAGTGGTAACCACTTCAACATAAAACGTAGACAAGAAGTTAGTAGAT
>NW_022883222.1:0-21612 GCF_011952255.1 Bombus vosnesenskii
TTCTGTCCCGAGCGATGTACCCCGGTATGGGCGGACGACCTGTTGGCGAGCCGCCGCGGCATCCTGCTCCTGAGGAGGCTACACGAGGTAACCGCCATCAGAATCATTAGGGGATACTGGACGGTGTCTCACGCGTCGGCGACCGCCATAACCGCCCCCCCCCCCCCGTGGAAGCTCCGTGCGCTAGCGCTCAAAAAGTGATACACCCACCGGAGAGTATGGCATCCGGGAGAAGATCCGACCGAGCAGACTGCTCCGAACGACATAGGAACCGCTGAGGATGACACGTGGGACCGGTTGCGATCCCAGCTGATCAAAGAGGAAGGTGTATATCTGGGCGCGGAGGCGGTCTTCTCAAACTGGGAGGCATGGAGGAGCCGCCACGGCCTCCCGCTCACATTCAGAATGACCCAGATACTCACCGGACACGGCATGTTCTGCGAGTTTCTGAAGAGAATCGGACGGGAGACGACAGACATCTGCCACCACTGCGGAGAGGACAGGGACATGGCGCAGCACACCCTGGGATTCTGTCCGGCGTGGGAGCTGCCCCGATACTCCCTGCGGCACGCCACAGGAGGAACATTGACCCCCACTCCTGTGATTATAGAGGCGATGCTGAGGGGGCCACAGACATAGACGATTTCCTCGTAGCTTCTGAGAATGACGAACAACATCGCGAAAACTTGCAGGTCCTGTTTCAGCGCCTCAACGACTACGGGGTCGTTATTAATTCCGCGAAGTGCGAATTCGGCGTCCGCGAAATTCAATTCCTCGCTTATACTGTAACCGCCGAAGGGATAAAGCCGCTGGCTGAACGCGTGGGCGCTATCGCTAAAGTACCGCAACCCGCAACCGTTAAAGATCTTCGAAAATACCTCGGTATGATTAATTACAGTCGTTTCATACCGACGGCCGCGCACACTCTCCGACCACTCAACGACTTATGGAAAGGCACAACCAAGCGCAACGCGTCTATTGAGTAGTCCGAGCATGCGAAAAAAAGCTTCCGCGAGTCGAAACGCGTTTTGGTCGACGCGACAATGTTAGCGCACCCGATCCCCTGCGCGCCCGTTAGCCTCGCGGTCGACGCATCCGATTACGCTATTGGTGCGGTACTTCAGCAACGCGTCAACGATTCGCGGCAACCACTAGGCTTTATGACAAAACTGATATCCCCCGCGCAACGAAAATACAGAGCGTATGATTGCGAATTGCTGGCGATGTACTACGCGGTTAAACGCTTCCGACATGCCGTCGAAGATAGGGAGTTCGCGATCTATACAGATCACAAACCTCTAATTTATGCGTTCAAGCAGAACCTCGACAAGTGTTCGCCAACTTTCCAACGGCTCCGTGATACAAAGCGCTACGCCGCCTAAGCGTAACACGACGCACTCAATCCGTCACCGATATCTCCACGCACCTTCCGCCGAATTTCTCGGAAGAGCATACACTCGCCAGCCGCGGCGGCACTTCTAATGAACGCACTCTAGTGGGAATATCGATGGCGAACGAAGGGAAGAATTAGTTCGATCGAAAAAATAAGGACATTCGACCACGAGCCGCGAAGCGCAAAAGACGAAAGTAAACGAGTCCGCTATTATCGAGGAATCGCCAGAACGTCGCTATTGTTGATCGTCGTTAAGTATCAACTGTTGTTAACTGTTAATTGTTATACGTTGTTACCAAGTTTAATAAACGTTATTGGTTAAACATAACCGAGTGCATTTCAGTACCTATTACACCATTCCACCTCATATTTTTCGTGCACAATACAATTTTTGGGTTTAAGCCGCTGGGGAGCGAAGCCTTTTTATGAATTTTTTTTATTTTTTTCTGTCCTGAAAACTTGGTCGCAAAACAGGACGCTTCGGTAGTCTGCTTTTTGGGTGCTGTGTAACTTTGGGGAGGGGTGGGATGGGAGGGAGGGGGCGGGGGAGGGGGAATAATGAATAATATGTATCTGTCGGAGATGAAAGAACACCGGAACCTTTGGATAGCCCCGCAACATTGTAATCTAAAGTCTACTGTAGTCGTAACTAAACAATTACATTCCAACAAGCCACACGCAGACCCTATTCTTCGAGTAAGATGATTGCCAGATGTCGATGCGTCTCCGCAGTACATGTTCGGCTAGCCCGAGGGCCCGTTATAAATCTTAAGGTTTAGTTAACTGAAGTCCTTCAAACAGACAAACAGTCTCAGTCCCAACTACGGGAAGGTAGGGGAGACATATTTTTCAACGAGCGGCGTCTCCCATTAGCAACTTTCCCTCGAGGGCGGCTAGCATCTTTTTCTAACCACCGATATGGAGATTGACCAATTAGCAGCAACGCCAATTTCCCTTACTTTCTGAACGAAGGCTTTTCTCGACGAATCCGATGATCTCGTATCCTTAGACACACCCCGTTATAGTTTTCCTCTGTGGCATCATCGGGACGGGAAAGGCATTCTTTCTCGCGATCTCATTGATGAAAGGAGTAATTCTTTACGATCAGTGAATATTACGCGTCCGACTTAGATTTTGTGAGTACGTTCATCTATCATCCCGTCGACCGCGGATTCGTTATTGAACCTAGGATCATTGTCATTAGTATCTCGAGCACCTAACTACCGCGGTTACTTGTCCGGTTCTATAATAATCGTATTTGCACTAGTCAATGTCTTCTCCATTGCATAACGACAACGTGTAACCCAAACGAAGATTCGTTTCACGCCCCTAACCCTAATTCTAATGTAAACCCGACATCAGAAGTGGGATCAGTGCCGGTTATAACAGTGCAAGAGTTTACGACCATCGTGCGCGATTTAATTCCGTCGCTAGTGCAAAATATCGAGTGTGGAACCTAACAATTTTTCGACTTCGCTGCATGGTGCGCAGCTACCAATCTGATTATGGAGGAAAATCCTTTACAAAGCAGTGCCCCGAATATAATTTCTATACCGAGTGTCGAATCGACTTCTACGTAGTGGAGGCGCTAACTGGTAGACCAAGCCATCCGGGTGAGTCGTTTCCATTTTACCCCGATTTCGGAGCCGAGTGTTCGCTAATTAAAGAATCCGTAGTCTTGAGAATTTCTGACAAAAGAACGATTGATATAGTAGTAATGCGAGGAATAAGAGATATTGGTACTAAACGTATCGCTCAAATCTTGTCCGTTGCAGGTGTTAGTGGTTAGAGATAAATTTTTCATGTCCTCGCTGATAGTTATTTAACAATACGATATCTCGATTACTCGTTAAATTTTAAGCCAAGATTTTGACGTAATATTACACAAAATAGCCTCGCTATGTGTAAAACAAAAATAATTAATGCCTGTAATAAAACCGTTGAAAACGAGATCGATGTTAATGAAGTTGACAATGAGGTACGTGGTAGCGATAAAAGTCGATTAATCTTTCTTTTCGAAAATTCAGAGATTCATCCGTTACGGGTTCCCTACGTACTCGTACAAAAAATACAGGCCAGTTAGAAATACAATTAATTGATCCTAACATCGCCGTACAAGGAGTCCTAATAGACTTCGCGAGCGCAGAATAGTACGTGATAGAACAAGCGACTTAATTACAGCCAAAAATCATAAAGCCTAGTAATTCACCGTTCGCGAGCCCTGTGCTACTCGTGAAGACGAACAATGGTTCAGATAGATGATAGGTAGATTTTCGAGAACTAAATAAATATACGGTCGCGGATCGGTATCCTTTACCCCTCATTGCGGATCAAGTCGCGAGATTGCAAAAGCGAGATATTTTATTATTCTGGACATGGCCGGTGGGTTTCTCCAAAACCCTATTCATCCTAATCCTAGGAAGTATACAGCATTGATTACCCTCGATGAACAATTTGGATAATAAGTTGTTGTTTTCTTCGAATTCTTTTGTGCCTTTGTCCGATCCATTCGATGTCCTTTATTTGCATAACATAAGTGCGTGCGCGTTTAGTGTTTCTTCCGGAAGTCATTTTCGGGACGGCGATACTATGCTGACCCTGTCGAAAATGGGGATTCTTATACTTTCGGACAACCCTAATAATTGTGCAGCTCATACTTGTCTAAATATTCTTATATTTATGTTCTTCCTCGCTACAATTTTGTGAACCATCAAAACGTTTACTATGGAAATCCTCAGGAGTAGTCGCGTGCCAAGTCTTCTGTAGCATTTGACCCTTTTTAATTGTGGTGACATAAGAAATCATTTGGTCGGAGTGATCTGTACTACACTTTCCTTCATTGTATTCAGCAGCGGCTGCTGATTTCGATGTTGCGAACAAACGAAACGAGAGATCGTTCTTGAGATTCCTTTGAAAACACGTATAACAGCCAACGTGCCATTCGTACGTTGTCGTCTATTTGGATGATGTCCTAATTATTGCCGTCTCGACAGATCAAGCTCTAAAAGTATTGCACACCGTACTAGATACCCTCGTAAAAGCCGGATTCTCCTTTAACTTTTCAAAATGTTCTTTTCTAAAGGCATCGGTACTCTATTTGGAATATGTAATTTACGACGGAGAAGTTCGTCCCAATCCGGGTAAAATGCACGCCTTGAGTTCTTTACCTGCGTCAACGACCGTCACACAGCTCAGGCAGTTCATAGGTTTAGCCCTTTATTTCCGAAAATTCGTCCCTAAATTTTCACGGGTAATGAAACCCTTGTATGCGCTTACTTCCGATAATAAAAACATGACTTGGACAGATAGGCATGGAAAAATAAGGCAAAAGGTAATTTCCGCCCTGACCGACGCGCCGGTGTTAATGGTATTTGACCCGAACTACCCGATAGAACTTCGTATCGACGCTAGTTCGGATGGATATGAGGTTATTTTAATGCACAAAATTGAAGGTAAAAATAGAGTAATAGAATATTACAGTATAAGAAGTAGCCCTGCGGAATCTAGGTGTCATTCTTACGAACTAGAAACGTTAGCAGTTGTGAACGCCGTCAAGCATTTCCGTCATTATTTCCACGGACGAGAATTTCTTGTCGTCTCCGATTGTAATCCTTTGAAGGCATCCAGTAGTAAGATAAATTTAAATGACAGAATTTACAGGGGGTGGGCTTACTTACAAACTTTTACTTTTGACATTCTGTACCGGGAGGGTAAACGAATGGCCCACGTAAATTTTGTCTCGCGAAATCCTTGGATTAGACTTGGATCACCTTACGATCAACGAAGTTATAGAGAAGGAAATCAATCTGACCGAAATCTCCGAAGACTAGCTATTAGTGGAATAACGTCGCGACTCCCAAATTTCTGGGATCGTCAATAAATTACAGAACGAAGAGCTCGCGGAAGACGTCGTGAATGCGTGTGAGTTACGGTCCGGTACCCTTCATCGTAAAATACAGAGAAAAGTCAGAACTCTCTGCTTGTCCATTGTCCCCAGAGGTTTTAGATGATCTGTTATTAACCATGTGCAACAGTCAATTATGCACTTAGGTTGGGATAAAACGCTTGAGAAACTGTGCGAGTGTTACTGGTTCGAAGGAATGGCGGAGTATGTTCGCCAATTCGTAGAGAACTGTCACGCTTGTCAAGTTTCGAAGGCCAGTTCAGGTAAAATACAAGCTGAATTACATCCTATACCTAAGACCAGCATACTTTGACATACAGTTCACGTGGACATAACGGGCAAACTAAGCGGTAAAAGTGGTTCGAAAGAGTATGTCATTGCTTTGGTCGACGTCTTCACTAAATTCGCATATCTGCATCATACTCGTAAAGTAGATTTCCTTAGTAGCTTAGTTAAAGCACTTAAGTACTATATTTTTATTCGGCAGTCCCTGCCGGATAATAGCGGATCAGGGAAGATGTTTTACGGGCAAAGAATTTCCAGACTTTTGTCAAGATAAATACATTAAACTCCATTTAATTGCGGCCGGAGCTAGTAGGGCCAACGGACAGGTAGAGCGTATTATGAGTACGCTAAAAAAAAAACATGTTCACAACAATAGAAACCAACTGGCGGTCCTGGCAAGACGCGATCGGGGAAATACAACTGGCCTTAAATTGTACCACCAACCGCGTGACTAAGTCAAGCCCGTGGAACTACTAATCGGTAAAACAGCGAGACCCTACGGCTTATCCCTACCCGACAATATCCAAGAAAGAGAAGTAAATATCTCCCATATAAGACAGCAGGCGATAAAGAATATAGAAGCAAGCGCCAAATACGATAAGGATAGGTTCGATGAAAACAAAGCTAAAATAGTTAGGTTCAACCTTGGCGATTTCGTATTACGCAAAAACGAGGAAAGAAACCAGACGAAGTTAGATCCGAAATTCAGGGGTCCATTCGTAATAGCAGAGACTTTGGAAGGAGATAGATATACCCTAAAAACCTTAGACGGCAAACGATCATATAAGGACAGACACGACAGACTGAGCAAAATGCCAGAAGGTTGCGTCCCTGCTGGGTTAGACGTCTGCGGTGATGACAACGGCGGTGATAATAACGATGCAAGTACACTGACCTCAGAGGATCATTAACACTGCGTTGTGGTCATAGTAATACACCGAGTGGTTTTATGTGCTTTTTGTTGTAACCCGTTGAGTGGGTTGATGTGCTTTCTGTTGTAACCCGTTGAGTGGGTTGATCTGCTTTTTGTTGTAACCCGTTGAGTGGGTTGATGTGCTTTTTGTTGTAACCCGTTGAGTGGGTTGATGTGCTTTTGGTTGTAACCCGTTGAGTGGGTTTATGTGCTTTCTGGGTGTAATGCACCCAACGTGGCAATATGATCCAACAAACTGAGGTTCACCAGTGTACGAAATCGAAAATGATCTGTTGTGTCATTACGGTCTGACTGGCGACTCACAGAACGCACCTAACACTTTGAATACAAATTATAACATTACAAATTTCTATTCTCTTTTATTTTTCTGTTGTCAAACCTCCGAACGAAACTTTGTTGTTGCACTGGACCCTTGACTTACTTGGACATTTAGTTAAATCGTAAATAATGTCAGTTGTATCGAATCTAATGTAAGAAAACACGATATTTTAGTTACACACGAGGACGTGTGATAGTCAGGATAGCCGTGTCGGAGATGAAAGAACACCGGAGCCTTTGGAATTTTGGATAATCCCGCAACATTGTAACCTAGAGTCTACTATAGCTGTAATTGAACAATTGTAGTTATTCAATCCGATTGTAATTGTTCGAGAGTCGTGATAATGAGCTTGGGCTCGAGGCGACAGTCAGTCGCCGAACGTAGCCGCGATCACGGGATGAACGCTTTGCCTAACAAAAGTATGGAGTAATTCTATAGCTCTCCTTAAAAGAAATATTCGTGGCGACACGCGACAGTAAACATTCCAACGGTTTCTGTCCCGTGGCTCGTCACACGCAGACCCTATACTTCGAGTAAGATGATTGCCAGATGTCGATGCGTCTCCGCAGTACATGTTCGGCTAGCCCGAGGGCCCGTTATAAATCTTAAGGTTTAGTTAACTAAAGTCCTTCAAACAGACAAACTGTTTTTGTCCCGACTACGGGAAGATAGGGGAGACATATTTTTCAACGAGCGGCGTCTCCCACTAGCAACTTTCCCTCGAGGGCGGCTAGCATCTTTTTCTAACCACCGATATGGAGATTGACCAACTAGCAGCAACGCCAATTTCCCTTACTTTCTGAACGAAGGCTGCTCTCGACGAATCCGATGATCTCGTATCCTTAGACACACCCCATTATAGTTTCCCTCTGTGGCATCATCGAGACGGGAGATTCATTCTCTCTCGCGATCCCGTCGACTAAAGAGTAACGTCTTTACACTCAGCAATTATTTTCACGTTGTACCAACAAAGAGTCAGACTTAGATTCTGCGAGAACGTCCAACTATCATCCCGTTGGCCGCGGATTCGTTATCGAACTTGAGACCATTGTCACTAGCGCCCAAACGCCGTGGTAGATTGTCGAATCCGTGTTACCCATACTTGCGTCAATAAATCGTATCTTTGTCACACCGCAACGATGGCTACCTTCAATGAAGACTCATCAAACACCAACAGCTCTAATAGTGCGAGATCAGAACGTTTAGCTTTAAATAAGAATTATGTAACTACAGATTGCACAGGACGACGGTGGCTATGTGGTTACTGTAGCTGACTGCAAACACATAGGTTGGCGGTTGGAATCCATTGCCGACTCGATTTTGACATAAGTGTGTTCAGGATCAGAAGTGAAATGTGATGTGTGTGAGAATGCGTACTTGGGCGACGCAGCTTCTACGTCTTAGGTCTCTCTAGGAAATTACCTCACGAGATGTGAAAAATAAAAATAAAAATAAAAATGCAATAAAGAAAAAATAAAAAAAGTAAGAAAGAAAAAAGCCTACCTATGAAAACAATATAGAAAAATGTGAAAAAAGCCTACCTATGAAAAGAATATAGAAAAAATGTGAAAAAAGCCTACCTATGAAAACAACATAGAAAAAACAAAAAAAGGAAAAAAACTTTCTCCTCATATTCGTAATACTTGTAACACAGCAACGTTGATACTAATCCCGAACAACGAAACGAAGGTCACCTGTTATCAAAATGGTTGTGAAGAAGGATAAGGAAGTGAATATCCGTACTGTCATTGTCTTAGTGTAGTAGTCCAGCTACAGATTCCAGGATTACATCCCCCCGTGGCCCCGTAGTCCATATTTTTTGATAATTCCTACAATAATATTACATAATTATACTTACAGATTTTTATGCCAATTTATCTGCGAGAATATGTTTAAAAAAGTAAAATCCCGGTAAAAGACAAAAGGGTAGACATTTGCATTACCTATTAAGTATTATAGAAAAATATTAGAGGAAACATATATATTTTATCGTCCTCTCCAAGGTCGGTGCAGCTGATATATAAAGGGGGTCCTATCCAAGGTCGGTGCTGCTGGTATATAAAGGCGGTCCGATTCCCGGCGGAGCCAGCATCATCCGACCTAGGCAGATCAGTATAGTCGAACATTTAACATTCGAAATTTTTTCGAAAACTTGTAAACCATGGAGATTTTACAAAAGACAAACGATCGGTTCCGAGAAGGAGTTCCCGTCCGGGTGGTTCGAGTCGAATCACTTACCACCATGTGGGTTCGTTTGGCTGGATGGCCGAAGATAACCCAAACACTCAATTTGAAGATGATGGAACATCCCGTGGAGTACTTGCCGAAGGCGAAAAGTTTAAGAACAGGCATGCTAGTCGCCGTGCTAGTAGATTTTAAGGAATCTAGCGCTTGGGAAAGAGCCATCCTTTTACAAAGGACCATGACTGGCTACATCGTCTTTCTAATCGATTGGGGGTTAGAAAGCGAGCAATGTCTCGATTCAATACGGCTGCTGCCCCGTAAATTGGCAAAAATGGCACCGTGGGCTAGAAAAATCGTCCTGCCAGGTGTACGAGAACAACCGATCCAAGGGAAGAGACATCGAGTGGCCCAATTCACCATGTTGAGACGGACAGGGAGCCTAGTCAACATCGATCCTTCTCCAGGAGAAGCAATAACTGCAAGGTTGCTGCTGGACCGAGAGCCGGGAGAATCCGCAAGAGATATGGCAGCATACTGGCTGGAGTTGGGATACCTCGATCCCGAATAATCGCTACTATTGCCAGACTCTTTTTTTCTAAGTATAATAATTCTTGTATGTATGGTTCGTATGTATGGTTGTATGTACAGTTTTATGTGGATATTTGTATTTTTTTTTTATATATATTACTACTGAATTGTATATTCTTAGTCAAGTATGGTTTTGTATGTCTGGTTTTGTATGTATGGTTTCGTATGTATGATTGTATGTACAGTTTTATGTGAATATTTGTATTTTTCTATATATATTAGTACTGAATTGTATATTCTTAGTCAAGACTGTAGGTGAATAAAAACTAATGAAAGCTTAAAAACTTGTCAACGCTCTCTTATCGCTCCTTCTCATTCACACAAGTCCTACAATACTAAATTTAATGTTCAGCTGTACGAATTGCAAGTAAAAAAAAATAAAAAATAAAGAATAAAATAAAAGTACGAAATACAAAAAAAAAGAATAAAAGAATAAAATAAAATAAAAAAAGGAATAAAAGAAATAAAATAAAATAAAATAAAAAAAACGACGACTAGCACTCACGAGTGATATCAAGTCGGTGAAACAATTCCAAAAAGAAATGAAGCCTTTCCTCTACGAGGAGAGGCGTACGTCTCCGCCACGGTGGCCATCATCGGGCCCCGGAAATAAACGAAGCAGGTCACCCACCCCACGGGACAAGTGCCGCCACTGCGGTGCTTATGGACATACGATATCTGAATGCCGCAAGAAGAAGATGAGGTTGGAATCGAAGGAGGACCCCCGACGCCTGCGGGAAAGCCGACCGGCCGCATCGCCAAAAACATCGTGCTTCAAATGCCATAAGCCGGGACACATCGCGCCGCGTTGCCCTCTGCTGCGAGAAGGGAAACGTCGTTCCGAGGGAGAGCATCGTGTCGATGCCTGTGTCACAGACGAAATTCGAGCAGCTGTATATAACAAACCGAAATTCCGAACGCCTTATCACGTGTGACCGTCCGGTCAGCATCCGTTCTCAGCCGCCTGTGTGGCATTCGATCACTCCAGCCGTTCTCCGAATTTTACACTAAGCATAAACAAAACCTTCTCCCACTCCAACGAATGGAAGAATATAAATGCTCCCTTCAAAATCATCCAGTCAGTCTAATAAAAAATTCTTAACTAATCCAAGTATCGAAAGTGTATCATCGCGAACCGAAAAAAATGTATAAATTGAGTCAAAAATAAAAAGAACTTTATCTCCTTTTCGGAAATTAACAAGTTCCTTATTTTTACCTTAATTTTACACGACACCTGCGTGGTGGAAGCCCCCACCGGTAGATTAAATCGGCAGGGTGAGTAGTTCCCATTCTATTCCGATTCTGGAGCCGAGTGCTCGCTAATTAAAGAATCCGCAGCCTCGAAATTGTCCGGCAAAAGAACGACTCACGTAGTAGCACTGCGAGGACAGTGACCCGAGCGATATGAGTACCCCGACCTCCGACGAGGGTCATTAACCCAACGCCAGGAAGCTGAAGCGGTCGTGTATTCACATGCACTGCCAGCGGCAACGCCAGGAAGCTGAAGCGGTCGTGTATTCACATGCACTGCTAGCGGCAACGCCAGGAAGCTAAAGCGGTCGTGTATTCACATGCACTGCTAGCGGCAACGCCATGAAACTGAAGCGGTCGTGTACTCGCGCGCACTGCCAGCTGCAATGTTACGAACCTCAATCGGTCGTGTATTCGCACGCACTACCAGTGAAACTCTGTGCAGTCGTGCAATCTACAAAATCAAAATTCATCTGGGTGCAAAATCGCAAATAGTCCGTCACGCCACTCCGATCCGACTGATAAACCACGGGATGCAACTAATGTTTCGAATACTAATCATGATGTTAATAATTCTGTCCTTTTATTGTCGTTACCGAAACCTCGAGCAAAATCCTGTTGTCGAACTGGACCCTTGGTTTATTTGACATTTGATTAAGTTGTAAATAATGTTGATTGTACCGAATCTAATGTTAGGAAAACCCAATATTTTAGCTACACCCGAGGACGTGCGATAGTCAGAATGGCCGTGTCGGAGGTAAGAGGACACCGGTGCCTTCCCTTTGAAACCTCGGGAGGATCCATAGGGGCATTGCAGTTGGAGTCTACAGTTGTAATTAAGCGATTTGCCGTCATTCTGCCCAGTTGTATTTGTTTGAGACTTGTGACAATGAGCTTGGGCTCAAGGCGACAATTAGTCGCCGAACGTAGCCGCGGTCAACGGGACGAACTCTCCATCTAACAAAAGCATTGAGTAACCCTATAGCTCTCCTTAAAAAAAAGATTTGTGGCGGCACGTGGCAGTAAACATTCCAACGGTTTCTGTCCCGTAGCTCGCCAAACGCAGATCCTATTCTCCGGGCAAGATGTTTACCAGATGCCTACGCGTCTCCGCAGTACGTGGTCGGCTAGCCCGAGGACGGTTATAAACACTAATATCTAGTTATCTAAAATCCTTCAACAGATAAACAGTCTTCGTCCCAGTTACAGGAAGACAGGAGAGACCTATTTTTCCACGAACGACGTCTCCCACTAGCAACCTTCCCTCGAGGGCGGCTAGCATCCTTTTCTAACTACCGATTTGGAGATTGGCCAATTAGCAGCAACGTCAATTTCCCTTATTTTCCGAACGTAGGATATCCCCGACGAATCCGATGATCTCGTGTCCTTAGACACAACCCATCATAGTTTTCCTCTGAGGTATCACCGGGACGGAAGGTCATTCTCTCTTGCGATCTCATCGACAAAAAGGTTAACGCCTTAGGGTCAGCGAATATTAATAAAGAATCCGACTTAGATTTTTTGCGAGTGCGTACGACTACCATCCCGTTGTGCGCGGATTGAACCTAGGACCATTGTCATTAGTTTCTCGAATATCAAATACCACGGTTACTTGTCCGGTTCTATGGTAATCGTATTTGCACTAGCCAATGTCTTCTCTATTGCATAACGACGACGTGTAATCCAAACGAAGATTCGTTTCACGCCCCTAACCCTAATTCTAATGTAAAGACGACATATATATATATATATATATATATATATATATATATATATATTAATATTACATTTGCAGTGTAAAATGGAATGAAACGAGCGCTAAAACATCGAAATATCTCCAACGGGAAGGAAATGGCAGTTAGTTTTCCTCAAAATCGACGAAATCTTCGCGATTTGCGAGCTATATTGCTTGTTTCGATGCTTAAACGGTAGTGCATTGCATTTGCAGTGGAAAATGGAGTTCAACGAGCGCTTAAACGTCGAAAAGTCTCGAACGGAAGGAAATGACGGCTAGTTTCCGTCAAAATCGACGAATCATCACGATTTGCGAGCTGTTGGGCTTGGTTCGACGCGTAAACGGTAGAGCATTACTGTTGCAGTGTAAAATGGACTTCAAAGAGCTCGTAAACGTCAAAATATCTCCAACGGGAAGGGAATGACGGCTACTTTTCGTCAAAATCTACGAAATCATCGCGATTTGCGAGGTATTTTGCTTTTTTCGACGCTGAAACGGTCGTGCATAACATTTACAGTGTAAAATGGAGTTTAGCAAGCGCTTAAACGTCGAAGTGTCTCCAACGGGAAGGAAATGGCAGTTAGTTTTCCTCAAAATCGACGAAATTCTCGCGATTTGCGAGCTATTTTGCGTATTTCGACGCTTAAACGGTAGTGCATTGCATTTGCAGTGTAAAGTGGTGTTCAACGAACGCTCAAACGTCGAAATATCTCCAACTGGGAGGAAATGACAGTTAGTTTTCATCAGAATCGACGAAATCTTCGCGATTTGGGAGCTATTTTGCTTGTGTCGACGGTTAAGCGGTGGTGCATTGCATTTGCAGCGTAAAATGGAGTTCAACGAGCGCTTAAACTTCGAAATATCCCCAACGGGAAGGAAATGAAGGCTAGATTTCCTCGAAATCGACGAAATCTTCGCGATTTGCGAGCTGCTGGTCTTGTTTCGTCGCTTAAACGGTAGAGCATTACACTGGCAGTGTAAAATGCAGTGAAATGAGCGCCTAAACGTCGAAATGTCTCCAACGGGAAGGAAATGACGGCTAGATATCATCGAAATCGACGAAATCTTCGCGATTTGCGAGCTATTTTGCTTGTCTCGACGCTGAAACGGTAGTCCATTACATTTGCCGTGTAAAATGGTGTTCAACGAGCTCTCAAACGTCGAAATATCTTCAACGGGAAGGAAATGGCAGTTAGTTTTCCTCAAAATCGACGAAATCTTCGCGATTTGCGAGCTATTTTGCTTGTTTCGACGCTGAAGCGGTAGAACATTACATTTGCAGTGTAAAATGGAATGAAACGAGCGCTAAAACATCGAAATATCTCCAGCGGGGAGGGAATGACGGCTACTTTTCGTCAAAATCCACGAAATTATAGCCATTTGCGAGCTATTTTTCTTGTTCCACTCTTAAACGGTAGAACATTTAATTTCCAGGTAAAATGGAGTTCAACGAGCGCTTAAACGTCGAAATATCTCCAACGGGAAGGAAATGACGGCTATATTTCTTCGAAATCGACGAAATCTTCGCGATTTGCGAGCTATATTGCTTGTTTCGACGCTTAAACGGTAGTGCATTGCATTCGCAGTGCAAAATGGAGTTCAACGAGCGCTTAAACGTCGAAATGTCTCCAACGGAAGGAAATGACGGCTAGTTTTCGTCAAAATCGACGAATCATCACGATTTGCGAGCTGTTGGGCTTGGTTCGACGCGTAAACGGTAGAGCATTACTGTTGCAGTGTAAAATGGAGTTCAACGAGCTCGTAAACGTCAAAATATCTCCAACGGGAAGGGAATGACGGCTACTATTCGTCAAAATCTACGAAATCATCGCGATTTGCGAGCTATATTGCATGTTTCGACGCTTAAATGGTAGAGCATTACATTGGCAGTGTAAAATGGAGTGAAATGAGCGCTTAAATGTCTAAATGACACCAACGGGAAGGAAATGACAGTTAGTTTCCGTCAAAATCGACGAAATCTTCGCGATTTGCGAGCTATTTTGCTTGTCCCAACGTTTAATCGGTAGTGCATTGCATTTGCAGTGTAAAATGGAGTTTAACTATCGCTTAAACGTCGAAATATCTCCAACGGGAATGAAATGACAGTTAGTTTCCGTCAAAATCGACGAAATCTTCGCGATTTGCGAGCTGTTTTGCTTGTCTCGACGCTTAATCGGTAGTGCATTGCATTTGCAGTGTAAAATGGTGTTCAACGAACGCTTAAACGTCTAAATGTCACCAACGGGAAGGAAATGACAGTTAGTTTCCGTCAAAATCGACGAAATCTTCGCGATTTGCGAGTTATTTTGCTTGGCTCGACGCTTAAGCCGTAGTGCATTGCATTTGCAGTGTAAAATGGAGTTCAACGAGCGCTCAAACTTCGAAATATCTCCAACGGGAAGGAAATGACGGCTAGATATCCTCGAAATCGACGAAATCTTCGCGATTTGCGAGCTGCTGGGCTTGTTTCGTCGCTTAATCGGTAGAACATTACATTTGCAGTGTAAAATGGAATGAAACGAGCGCTAAAACATCGAAATATCTCCAGCGGGGAGGGAATGACGGCTACTTTTCGTCAAAATCCACGAAATTATAGCCATTTGCGAGCTATTTTTCTTGTTCCAACCTTAAACGGTGGAACATTTAATTTCCAGTGTAAAATGGAGTTCAACGAGCGCTTAAGCGTCGAAATATCTCCAACGGAAGGAAATGACGGCTAGTTTTCGACAAAATCGACGAATCATCACGATTTGCGAGCTGTTGGGCTTGGTTCGACGCGTAAACGGTAGAGCATTACTGTTGCAGTGTAAAATGGAGTTCAACAAGCTCGTAAACGTCAAAATATCTCCAACGGGAAGGGAATGACGGCTACTTTTCGTCAAAATCTACGAAATCATCGCGATTTGCGAGCTATTTTGCTTGTTTCCACGCTGAAACGGGCGTGCATAACATTTACAGTATAAATGGAGTTTAGCAAGCGCTTAAACGTCGAAATATCTCCAACGGGAAGGAAATGACAGTTAGTTTCCGTCAAAATCGACGAAATCTTCGCGATTTGCGAGCTGTTTTGCTTGTCTCGACGCTTAATCGGTAGTGCATTGCATTTGCAGTGTAAAATGGTGTTCAACGAACGCTTAAACGTCGAAATATCTCCTACGGGAAGGAAATGGCAGTTAGTTTTCATCAAAATCGACGAAATCTTCGCGATTTGCGAGTTATTTTGCTTGGCTCGACGCTTAAGCCGTAGTGCATTACATTTGCCGCGTAAAATGGTGTTCAACGAGCTGTCAAACGTCGAAATATCTCCAGCGGGGAGGGAATGACGGCTACTTTTCGTCAAAATCCACGAAATTATAGCCATTTGCGAGCTATTTTTCTTGTTCCACTCTTAAACGGTAGAACATTTAATTTCCAGTGTAAAGTGGAGTTCAACGAGCGCTTAAACGTCGAGATATCTCCAACGGGAAGGAAATGACGGCTATATTTCTTCCAAATCGACGAAATCTTCGCGATTTGCGAGCTATATTGCTTGTTTCGACGCTTAAACTGTAGTGCATTGCATTCGCAGTGGAAAATGGAGTTCAACGAGCGCTTAAACGTCGAAATGTCTCCAACGGAAGGAAATGACGGCTAGTGTTCGTCAAAATCGACGAATCATCACGATTTGCGAGCTGTTGGGCTTGGTTCGACGCGTAAACGGTAGAGCATTACTGTTGCAGTGTAAAATGGAGTTCAACGAGCTCGTAAACGTCAAAATATCTCCAACGGGAAGGGAATGACGGCTACTTCTGTCAAAATCGACGAAATCATCGCGATTTGCGAGCAATTTTGCTTCTTTGGACGCTGAAACGGTAGAACATTACATTTGCAGTGTAAAATGGAATGAAACGAGCGCTCAAACGTCGAAATATCTCCTACGGGAAGGAAATGGCAATTAGTTTTCATCAAAATCGACAAAATCTTCGCGATTTGCGAGTTATTTTGCTTGTCTCGACACTTAAGCCGTAGTGCATTGCATTTGCAGTGTAAAATGGAGTTCAACGAGCGCTCAAACTTCGAAATATCTCCAACGGGAAGGAAATGACGGATAGATTTCCTCGAAATCGACGAAATCTTCGCGATTTGCGAGCTGCTGGGCTTGTTTCGTCGCTTAAACGGTAGAGCATTACACTGGCAGTGTAAAATGCAGTGAAATGAGCGCCTAAACGTCGAAATGTCTCCAACGGAAGGAAATGACGGCTAGATATCATCGAAATCGACGAAATCTTCGCGATTTGCGAGCTGCTGGGCTTGTTTCGTCGCTTAAATGGTAGAGCATTACACTGGCAGTGTAAAATGCAGTGAAATGAGCGCCTAAACGTCGAAATGTCCCCAACGGGAAGGAAATGACGGCTAGATATCATCGAAATCGACGAAATCTTCGCGATTTGCGAGCTATTTTGCTTGTCTCGACGCTGAAACGGTAGTCCATTACATTTGCCGCGTAAAATGGTGTTCAACGAGCTGTCAAACGTCGAAATATTTTCAACGGGAAGGAAATGGCAGTTAGTTTTCCTCAAAATCGACGAAATCTTCGCCCTTTGCGAGCTATATTGCTTCTTTCGACGCTGAAACGGTAGAACACTACATTTGCAGTGTAAAATGGAATGAAACGAGCGCTCAAACGTCGAAATATCTCCTACGGGAAGGAAATGGCAGTTAGTTTTCATCAAAATCGACGAAATCTTCGTGATTTGCGAGTTATTTTGCTTGTCTCGACGCTTAAGCCGTAGTGCATTGCATTTACAGTGTAAAATGGAGTTCAACGAGCGCTCAAACTTCGAAATATCTCCAACGGGAAGGAAATGACGGCTAGATTTCCTCGAAATCGACGAAATCTTCACGATTTGCGAGCTATATTGCTTGTTTCGACGCTTAAACGGTAGTGCATTGCATTCGCAGTGGAAAATGGAGTTCAACGAGCGCTTAAACGTCGAAATGTCTCCAACGGAAGGAAATGACGGCTAGTTTTCGTCAAAATCGACGAATCATCACGATTTGCGAGCTGTTGGGCTTGTTTCGTCGCTTAATCGGTAGAACATTACATTTGCAGTGTAAAATGGAATGAAACGAGCGCTAAAACATCGAAATATCTCCAGCGGGGAGGGAATGACGGCTACTTTTCGTCAAAATCCACGAAATTATAGCCATTTGCGAGCTATATTGCATGTTTCGACGCTTAAATGGTAGAGCATTACATTGGCAGTGTAAAATGGAGTGAAATGAGCGCTTAAATGTCTAAATGTCACCAACGGGAAGGAAATGACAGTTAGTTTCCGTCAAAATCGACGAAATCTTCGCGATTTGCGAGCTATTTTGCTTGTCCCAACGTTTAATCGGTAGTGCATTGCATTTGCAGTGTAAAATGGAGTTTAACTATCGCTCAAACGTCGAAATATCTCCTACGGGAATGAAATGACAGTTAGTTTCCGTCAAAATCGACGAAATCTTCGCGATTTGCGAGCTGTTTTGCTTGTCTTGACGCTTAAGCCGTAGTGCATTGCATTTGCAGTGTAAAATGGAGTTCAACGAGCGGTCAAACTTCGAAATATCCCAACGGGAAGGAAATGACGGCTAGATTTCCTCGAAATCGACGAAATCTTCGCGATTTGCGAGCTGCTGGGCTTGTTTCGTCGCTTAATCGGTAGAACATTACATTTGCAGTGTAAAATGGAATGAAACGAGCGCTAAAACATCGAAATATCTCCAGCGGGGAGGGAATGACGGCTACTTTTCGTCAAAATCCACGAAATTATAGCCATTTGCGAGCTATTTTTCTTGTTCCACTCTTAAACGGTAGAACATTTAATTTCCAGTGTAAAATGGAGTTCAACGAGCGCTTAAACGTCGAAATATCTCCAACGGGAAGGAAATCACGGCTATATTTCTTCCAAATCGACGAAATCTTCGCGATTTGCGAGCTATATTGCTTGTTTCGACGCTTAAACTGTAGTGCATTGCATTCGCAGTGGAAAATGGAGTTCAACGAGCGCTTAAACGTCGAAATGTCTCCAACGGAAGGAAATGACGGTTGTTTTCGTCAAAATCGACGAATCATCACGATTTGCGAGCTGTTGGGCTTGGTTCGACGCGTAAACGGTAGAGCATTACTGTTGCAGTGTAAAATGGAGTTCAACGAGCTCGTAAACGTCAAAATATATCCAACGGGAAGGGAATGACGGCTACTTCTGTCAAAATCTACGAAATCATCGCGATTTGCGAGCTATTTTGCTTCTTTCGACGCTGAAACGGTAGAACATTACATTTGCAGTGTAAAATGGAATGAAACGAGCGCTCAAACGTCGAAATATCTCCTACGGGAAGGAAATGGCAGTTAGTTTTCATCAAAATCGACGAAATCTTCGCGATTTGCGAGTTATTTTGCTTGTCTCGACGCTTAAGCCGTAGTGCATTGCATTTACAGTGTAAAATGGAGTTCAACGAGCTCTCAAACGTCGAAATATCTCCAACGGGAAGGAAATGGCAGTTAGTTTTCCTCAAAATCGACGAAATCTTCGCGCTTTGCATGCTATATTGCTTGTTTCGACGCTCAAACGGCAGTGCATTGCATTTGCAGTGGAAAATGGAGTTCAACGAGCGCTTAAACGTCGAAATATCTCCGGCGGAAAGGAAATGACGGGTAGTTTTGTTCAAAATCGACGAAATCTTCGCGATTTGCGAGCTGCTGGGCTTGTTTCGTCGCTTAAACGGTAGAGCATTACACTGGCAGTGTAAAATGCAGTGAAATGAGCGCCTAAACGTCGACATGTCTCCAACGGGAAGGAAATGACGGCTAGATATCATCGAAATCGACGAAATCTTCGCGATTTGCGAGCTATTTTGCTTGTCTCGACGCTGAAACGGTAGTCCATTACATTTGCCGTGTAAAATGGTGTTCAACGAGCTCTCAAACGTCGAAATATCTTCAACGGGAAGGAAATGGCAGTTAGTTTTCCTCAAAATCGACGAAATCTTCTCGCTTTGCGAGCTATATTGCTTGTTTCGACGCTTAATCGGTAGTGCATTGCATTTGCAGTGTAAAATGGAGTTTAACGAGCGCTTAAACGTCGAAATATCTCCAACGGGAATGAAATGACAGTTAGTTTCCGTCAAAATCGACGAAATCTTCGCGATTTGCGAGCTATTTTGCTTGTCTCGACGCTTAATCGGTAGTGCATTGCATTTGCAGTGTAAAATGGTGTTCAACGAACGCTTAAACGTCTAAATGTCACCAACGGGAAGGAAATGACAGTTAGTTTCCGTCAAAATCGACGAAATCTTCGCGATTTGCGAGCCATTTTGCTTGTCTCGACGCTTAATCGGTAGTCCATTACATTGGCAGTGTAAAATGGAGTGAAATGAGCGCTTAAATGTCTAAATGTCACCAACGGGAAGGAAATGACAGTAAGTTTCCGTCAAAATCGACGAAACCTTCGCGATTTGCGAGCTATTTTGCTTGTCTCGACGCTTAATCGGTAGTGCTTTGCATTTGCAGTGTAAAATGGAGTTTAACGAGCGCTTAAACGTCGAAATATCTCCAACGGGAAGGAAATGACGGTTAGTTTCCGTCAAAACGACGAAATCATCGCGATTTGCGAGCTATTTTGCTTGTTTCGACGCTGAAACGGTAGAACATTACATTTGCAGTGTAAAATGGAATGAAACGAGCGCTAAAACATCGAAATATCTCCAGCGGGGAGGGAATGACGGCTACTTTTCTTCAAAATCCACGAAATTATAGCCATTTGCGAGCTATTTTTCTTGTTCCACTCTTAAACGGTAGAACATTTAATTTCCAGTGTAAAATGGAGTTCAACGAGCGCTTAAACGTCGAAATATCTGCAACGGGAAGGAAATGACGGCTACTTTTCGTCAAAATCTACGAAATCATCGCGATTTGCGAGCTATTTTGCTTGTTTCGACGCTGAATCGGTCGTGCATAACATTTACAGTGTAAAATGGAGTTTAGCAAGCGCTTAAACGTCGAAGTGTCTCCAACGGGAAGGAAATGACGGTTAGTTTCCGTCAAAACGACGAAATCATCGCGATTTGCGAGCTATTTTGCTTGTTTCGACGCTGAAACGGTAGAACATTACATTTGCTGTGTAAAATGGAATGAAACGAGCGCTAAAACATCGAAATATCTCCAGCGGGGAGGGAATGACGGCTACTTTTCGTCAAAATCCACGAAATTATAGCCATTTGCGAGCTATTTTTCTTGTTCCACTCTTAAACGGTAGAACATTTAATTTCCAGTGTAAAATGGAGTTCAACGAGCGCTTAAACGTCGAAATATCTCCAACGGGAAGGAAATGACGGTTAGTTTCCGTCAAAACGACGAAATCATCGCGATTTGCGAGCTATTTTGCTTCTTTCGACGCTGAAACGGTAGAACATTACATTTGCAGTGTAAAATGGAATGAAACGAGCGCTCAAACGTCGAAATATCTCCTACGGGAAGGAAATGGCAGTTAGTTTTCATCAAAATCGACGAAATCTTCGCGATTTGCGAGTTATTTTGCTTGTCTCGACGCTTAAGCCGTAGTGCATTGCATTTGCAGTGTAAAATGGAGTTCAACGAGCGCTCAAACTTCGAAATATCTCCAACGGGAAGGAAATGACGGCTAGTTTTCGACAAAATCGACGAAATCTTCGCGCTTTCGAAGCTATTTTGCATGTTTCGACGTTGAAACGGTAGTGCGTTACATTTGCAGTGTTAAATGGTATTCAACGAGCGCTTATACGTCGAAATGTCTCCAACGGGAAGGAAATGACGGCTAGATTTCATCATAATCGACGAAATCTTCGCGATTTGTGAGCTATTTTGCTTGTTTCGACGCTTAAACGGTAGTGCATTGCATTTGCAGTGTAAATTGGAGTTTAACGAGGGCTTAAACGTCGAAATATCTCCAACGGGAAGGAAATGACGGCTATATTTCTTCGAAATCGACGAAATCTTCGCGATTTGCGAGATATTTTG
>NW_022883223.1:0-20391 GCF_011952255.1 Bombus vosnesenskii
TTCCTCGTGAGACGTCTGGACAACACCTACATGTACTTCCATCCGTCGTTCAGAGAGTGGTTGATGAATTCGCCATCCGTTCTGCACACACATACAAAAATAGTTAATGTATATATATATTATTTATTTTTATTTTTTTTTTTTTATAAGTTTCGTTTGGACCTGTTCCTTTGTACGAAGACTGTATCCCTGTATATAATATAATATATATAATATGTTATGATTATGTTAGTTGTTATTTATTATATATATATTTTCCTTATCTCTCTCTTTTTTTTTTGTTTGTTTTTTTTATTAGTACCTAACATTGCTATTGTGATGCTGTATTACATTGCATTGGCTATTATTTGTATGTGCGACGAATTTTTCAACATGGCCGCTCGCGTGTCTCTTTGGTATGGCGTTGGTTTAATGTCAACAGTAACGTGTTGTTGAAATAGCTAATTAATTGTTAATCATTATAATTTTATTTAGTAGTGTTTTGTAATATTGTTTTGTATTTCATGATATTGTCTGTGTCAATACCGTGTGCTACTTTAATGTGATAGCATGGATTGTATTGTTACCGAATTTCAATAGTCATTGTTTTGATTATACGTGACTTGCATTTATGTAAGTCTTGTTTAATTTAGTTAATGTTTTGTGTATTGTGTTACCAGTTATTTTCGTGTAGCATAACTTTATTCCTCTGCACCGAGGTCAGTCATGTCTTGTTGTTAATATTTAGTTAGTCTATCAATTTCTAACCTATTTCTGTGTTTATTGACTTTTCTTATTTTCCCTATTAATTTATTATTGCATGTACTTGCTATTTGTTATTATTTTGTGTATGATATGAATTAGTTTCCTTATTAGTGATTAAATTTTATTTGTTAGATTGACATTGTAATTTCTAACCCATTTCTGTGTTTATTAACCTTTCTTATTTTCCCTATTAATTTATTATTGCTTGTACTTGCTATTTGTTATTATTTTATGCATGATATGAATTAGTTCCCTTATTAATGATTAAAATTTATTTGTTAGATTAACATTGTCTGTAATTCTTCAGATTCTGCTCTTTCGATGCTGCGTCACTTACCTGGATCGTTCCCACAACATCATTCGATTCTTTGATATGCCTTGGATACTTACTACGGCTACCTTCAATCGTCTTATATCTGTGGTCATAAAGGTGGTGTTTAATTTATTTAATTCAATATGTGTATAATGCATTGTATGCGCGACCGCTATTGGGCATTACAAAATAACATAACAATACTACGTAGATTAATGCATAACAAAATATCCTTTTACTCCGGTTATATTTATTACTAACTCTCAATTAATCTATCTTGATTATTTTCTAACCGCTTTCTATACTTTATCACCTATTTTATTTCTTCTTATTAACCTGCGAAATTCATGCATGTACACTTCCTTGTATAGTGATTAATTGTTCACGAGGTAGGTTGCACTTTCACTCTTTTAATTATTTATTGAATCAACACGTTTTATATTCAAACAATGATTGGAGTACACATGATAATTTTCTTTTTTTTCTTTTTAGGTGTTCGCTATCTGTATTATTCGACAAACAGTGTCACACCTCCTTTTGATTTATCCACAATATAGTTATAACATTTAGTAACCTTGTATTTTGCACTGAGACGATTGAAACTAATTTATTCACTTATTTTAGGTAGCTGTCGTACATTATGTACCACGAACAACGATCCATAACCTATACTTGCACGTACACTTTCTTGTATGTTGATCACTTGTTCACAAGGTAACTTTCACTTTCACTAGTTAATTATTCATTGAGTTAACACGTTTTATATTTAAACAATAATTGAAGCACATATAATAATTTTCCTTTTTTTTTCTTTTATGTTTTCGCTATCTGTGTCATTCGACGAACAGCACTACAACATACACTACTGCACTACGTTGCCCACTGAAATCACTTTATTCATTGTTTATTTCGATTATGCGCTAGTTTTAACTTGTTTAAGTGCACCGTTCGCGGAATCCCTTTCTTACTTCAATCTTGACATTTTGGTTTTGCAAGATTTCTAGCACTTTATGTGGTCCAGTATATTGATCGAAGAATTTTCCTTTACTAGGTTCTTTTAGTAAATATATCGAATCTCCTATTTTAAAATCTTGAGGGTTGATTCGTCGATCGTAATATTCCTTTGATCTTAGTTTGGATTTTATCAAATTTTCTCTTGCCATTCGTTGTACGGTGTAAATTTTATTGAACAGATCTTCGAGATATTCTGAGTATGTTGGTTCCATGTTCTCTTCGATTATTACTTCACCAGTAGGTTCTCTGGCTAGATGTCCAAAACTAATTCGTGCGGGGAGAATTTCGTTCCTTTCCTTCATTTTAGTTTTTATTTTGCACCAAGACGCAAGTTTACTGACATCGATCCAATTATCCAATTGCTTGCTAATAGCATTCAAAATACAAATTTTTGAAAGTGCCGCAGCCATATTAACCCAAAAATATTTTGTATATAGTATAGTGTGATACCATCTATATTTTCCTGGGGGAATCATAAGATCAGCATTATCTACTGTTACCTACGTCAAATATTAGATGTAGTAACCAATAAAGTATTTTTAATCCAATTATAATCCAATGGCTAGCGTATTCAAGTTTTTATATATATCTTCAACTGGTGATTCCCTATTTTCTCCCTTTTGATTTCTTTGGGCTCGTTGAACTTGCGTTTCTTCAGCTTGAAAATGTTTAGAATCCTTTTCCTTAGTTACCCTTTTTCCTTCTTTATTTACTTTATTCACAACACCTTTATTTTTCTCTACCTTTTCAGGATGAATAGTTTCACTGGAAGTGCTTATTATAATTAAATTATTATTTATTTGTATGGAATGTTTAGGAATATTTTTGGTAGATTTGGAATTATTCTTTGAATTTTTATTACAAACCTTTTTGCTTATAGATTCTGTTTTGGATTTAGAGATAGCTATATTTTTATTTTCTATAGTGTGATCTTCCTTGCAATTTAATGATTTGGCTTTGAGTTCGATAAAGTTTCCTTCTGATGGTTTTATAGAAGTTTTTGAGTGAGATACACTCGCTATCTCTTTTCCTGTTATGGTTGAGACATTCACGAAATTCGTGGAGTCTTGCTTTTGTATTGTCACGGTAGTCGTGAGAACGCAGTGAAGGGATAATTATATCTCACATACCTTAGCCAGCAAAATAGTAACTAAGCAGTAATAGAAACCCTATGTGACTGGCATCCAGCGATAAACCCTCCACAGGAACCAAGTCCTTGATATAAAAAAATACCTCTCAAGTCAGTACTCGACATTCTTTTCTGTGCTGCTTTACCATTCTGTATCGTTACTCTGTCAGTGTTTAATAAATTTTCTAATAACAATCAAAATTGAAGTACGAATCTCTCACCTTGGGTGCGGAACGTGAAATTACCCCGAATCGACGTGACAGTATCTTTGCCAAGTTGAACGTGGAGAGGCAATTCGCACTTCCCAGCGGGTCCAATATCTCTGTGATATTATGCAGTGGATAAGCATTGCCTGTCGTCTCGTCGTTCAATTTCCTAGTTTCTGCTTCGTCTGAAAGTTCTTTGGCACTAATATTATTTATCTTGTTTGGTAACTCAGGAAATTTCTCACTCATGATCCTGTCTATGGCACCGTGCGTCCTCTTATTATTTAACGTGACATTATCCCTTATCACAGCAACGGAATGGTGTTTGCATTGAAAAGTTGATTGGTTGAAATGATCAGCATCTCTCTTTTGATTTAGATCTCTATCGAGGTATTTATTTATGCATTTTTCTTTCCAAATTATTGCTCTTGCTTCTTTTCTAACATTTTCTTCTATTCCCGGGTTGTTTAGATGTTTCCGCGACGGCGGTACAAATCTCCAGTTCTGGCGGTTGTTTCGGTTATAATTATTCGAAGGTGTCGAATGTTGGTATCGAATTCTATTGTTCACTTGTTTTAGTTCTCGTGTTGCTTTCACGGCTTGGCGGTACGCATCGTCCAAGGATTGGTGTCCTGCTATCTTTACTCGTAAATACACCTCGTTTGGGAGCCCCTTAACGAAAGCTTCCCTCGTGTCTCGATTTATCCTATCTTGAAATACGGTGCCGTACTCGTACCTTTCCCCGTTCATTATCGCCAGTCTGAGATCTTTGACGCGTTCTATGTAGTCCAAAATATCTTCTCCCGGTCGTTGAAATATTGTAGCCAATTCCCCTTTATATTCGTTAACCGTTTTTCCCGGACCGAACATATCTTTTAATTTATTCCCGAAATTGTTTAAACTTATTACTTCTGTGTCTTCTATGGCGAGAAATGCGTGTCCGCGAAGCTTATTCGTTAATAATTTTACTAACTGAGATTCTTGATGCCTAGGAACCATGTTTCGTGCGCGCTCGCATGCTCTTAAAAATCGAAATACCGAGGGTCGATGTCCGTCGAACACTGGCACTGTCTCTATTGCATCTTTTAACTTAATTGGTTGGGGATTAACTTCTATCGGTATTGTCGCTTGGGAAATTATCGGCGATGATACGGGTGTCTTGATTTCTTTTTTTATTTTCAGTGAACGCACATCGTCTTGTAATTTATTCATTGTTGTACTCATGTCGCGAAAATTCGCATCCCATGCTTTAAGTTTTTCCGACAACATCAAGATCATGTCTTTGTCCAACGATTCTAATTTAGTCGACATTATTTCTTAGGTATATATTTTATCGATAATCGTAACAACTTTAATTCTTTGTGGAGCGAATCGAACCGTTTAAACCAACTTTAATCCTCCGTGAAGCGGATCCCACCGCTGCCACCAAAAATTTAAATCTCTAATGTTACGTATCAATTTGTTTGTTTAAATCGATCAAATCTTAAGTTTAAATTTTACTGAAAATTTTTTTTTTTGTTGAGTTTGAATTTAATCGGAAGGGAAATAAATTGAAATGATATTATTGTGTATTTAATACTGATTTAGATTTCTAATTAATACGGTAGTTGCTGCCACCAGAAATAGTCTAAGGACTATTTCAAAATATTTTATTTTTTATTATTTTTTTTCGTTTAATGGGTAGCGTTAACTGACGCTTAATACAACTGGTAAACGATTTCCACTTTTCGGCTAACCTGCTATGTGCAGGGATATTGGCACGGGAGAGGATTAAAGCTGGGAACAATAAATATTTGTCCTCGTTAAACGGATTTTTATTTGAATGTAGAATTGCTTAGATTATTATCTTTATATATATTTTATTAGCCGGATATATATATATTTTAGCGTTGCTGGATTGGATAGGAATGTGAGATTTTTCGTTGTTTTATATAAATTTATTTTTACGTTTGACTTCTTCTTCTCTTTTAATTTCGCTGTAGTAGTTTGCCGTCAGAACCGAAACTCAATTCATTTACTACGATGGATTCTGTTACCATGATTTTCTTGCCTTTTGAGTTTAATAATCGAGGATGATTCTAACGATCCTCTCTGTGTGGGACTTGTGTGATTTCGCAAGCCTTGCCCAAAGACGGGTAATATTTTACCAACAGTGGGAGGAGGAATGCGAAGATCGATGGGTGTTTTCGATAATCGAAAACACCGTTTGCACGAGCCAACACAGCGAACGATCCTTTGGTTAAATTTTCGAAGGGAAATTGTTCTGCTACTTCTCTCTTACAATCGCATGCAATGATGGCAAGAATATCGATTAATAGCAATGCCGGTATTGCTCTTAATTTTCGATTGACCCCGACGATGTATTTAATGGTCCTCTCTGTGCGGGACTTGTGTGATTTCCTAAGCCTTGCCCAAAGACGGGCAATATTTTGCCAACAATGGGAGGAGGAATGCGAAGATCAGTGGGTGTTTCAGCAGCTGAAAATACCGTTCGCACAAGCTGACACAGCGGACAACTCCTTTGTTTAAAGTTTAAACAATGATTCTATCTTCAAAACCGTTCACGAAAACAAAACGAGATCGATGATAGGAAGTTCTAATTCGATTCTCGAGGGCAACGAGATTATCAGAGAAGAAGGAAATTTTCAAAATTAATTTTCTTACCTTGAGGAGTAGGTGCTGTCTGGCGCCATTACCTCAGCTGCTCCGGTGGTCGTCGAAGTTTTTGTTGGGTTTATTACTTGAACTCGAATATAGTTTACTATCAACTTTTACTTTATTTATCTATTTCGATACAGACTGAACAATTTACTAACTGGATTAATACCGCAATTACAATGCGCGTTTCTGTCTAAGCGATGAAATGAGGACTTCAAAGATAAAATCTTTCTTTTACTTAGTCGCGGTTCTCTTTTCTTGACCGAAAAACTAAAGACCCCGAAACGCAAAATACTATACAAAATTTCTAAACGCAATGATGAGCGCAATAACGAACGTAGTAACAATGAACACAAAATATAATGAGCACAAGAATAATGAACGGTAATAACAATGATCACTATATAATAATGAATAATAATAATGAACGCAAGAATAATGAACGTAATACGAATGATCCGTAATAACAATGAACACAAAATATAATGAGCGTAATAAGAATGTTCACCAGAATAATAATGAGCGCTGCTCTATGTTGCTTCGCTTATTTATAATGCCATCCCCCACGGGGTGGTGGTCCACTGGGGGTACGCTTCCGTGGGAATCGGGATGTTGCAGTTTGGGTTTCTTGGAATCGTACGTGACAAAATGTAAATTCCGTATTTCGACTTAGTTTTTATCGGTCCTGTGCTTCTGCTGAGCTAGCGTCTAGGAGGCTTGAAGCATTTCATGCTGATCTAGTCTTTTCCGCGAGAAACTTCTATGTTTTGTACCGTGGGAATTACCCGTGTTTCTTCGGCGCGTGCAAGGGCCGGCGGCTGCAGCATCATTATCACCTCGATGTTTGCTCGGGCAACACGCGCAATTCCGCTGCTCTCCCACAACAAGGACCTCCTTCTTCGAGTTATTTTTCGTAAGTTTGGATATTCGCATATTATGGTTGTTTTTGCGATTTTAATGTTTTTTCCTTTTTTGTTGTTTCCCTAGGCTTCGGTGATCGTCGTTCGGACAATGTTTGCGGAGGCATTTCCATCAGAGGTTCCTTATTATTATTTTTTAGATGTATTTTGTTTTATGTACGATATATATATATATATATATATGTCGGATCACGATTCGAATTTTGGGCGCGCGACGACTCTTCATGTGGACTAGCCATCGTTTCACAAAGCCGAGATTTTATTTACACGTGTATACAGGTCTATCACTAAGCTTAACAAATAATAAGTACAACTAATAATAAGTCTAACAAACACTAAGCCTAATGAATAATACGATCTACGAATAATTAAATTAAATAATACTATTAGCAATGTTTGAGTTCAAACGAATCCACGGTCACCGGGATAACTCCTTACTAAGCGAAACTAACTTAGACGCAAATGCGATCGTCGAAAATGCTCGATGTATCACTCTCCAAGGCAATCGCAAGAATGCCAGCCTCGTGGAGATTTTTCTTCCTGTACGATTGTATTTTGTTTTCTATACCCGTTTGGAAGCATCGAGAAGGTTCCAAACGCCGTTGCTAGGCACACTCGTTGGAAGCATCGAGAAAGTTCCAAACGCCGTTGCTAGGCAGTTTCTGCCTGGAGTTTTGATTACTAATACAATGTATGTCCCATTGCATCGGCACCTCCGAGGCAACATCACACGTGGCTAGGCCCGCTCTCGAGGCCGCATGCCGCCACAACCACATTTCTCGGAAAACACATACAACCACTCCAGACCTCCGTTAGATAAAACATCCATCCCGTGACCGCGGCTACGTTCAGCGACCGATTGTCACCTCGAACCCAATCTCGCTTATTACCAATCTTAAGCAATTACAACTATAATACAATCTAAGCTAAGGTACTAGAGGATGTTCCGAAAATTTCCAAGGAAAGGCTTCGACTTTCCTTTCATCTCCGACACGGCCATCCTGACTATCACACGTCCTCGGGTGTACCTTCGTCAACAAAACAGAAGGAAACAAGATTAGTATCATTGTGATTAGCATTCAAAGTGCCAGTTGCATTCTGCGTGCTTTCAGTCGGGTCGTAATGACATGACGGACCATTCTCGATTTCACACCCAAATAGGTCTCATCCTTCGAATCGCACATACTCTCAAAGTTCGTTACATAACCAGCTTCGTAACACGATCGCTGTCAACACTAGACCGCCTCCAGCCTCGTGACATTGTCACTGTCGGTACTAGACCTGCTCCAGCTTCGTGACATCGTCGCTGTCGGTACTAGACCAGCTCCAACCTCGTGACATTGTCGCTGTCGGTACTAAACCAGCTCCAACCTCGTGACATTGTCGCTGTCGGTACTAAACCGGCTCCCAGCTTCGTGACATCGTCACTTCCAGTGCCTGACCGCACTGAACTCTATCCCATGGCCGCACCTGGGCTCATATAATTCTACGATCCTCTGGGATCGGGGTACTCACATCGCCATGGTCACTGTTCTCGTCATCACAACAGACATCCAACTCCGCAGGAATGCAACTATCCGGCATTTTCCTTAACCTGCCATGACTGTACTTGTATGACCTTTTCCCATCCAGTGTTTTCAAGGTATATCAGTCTCCTTCCAGGACCTCCGATATCACAAACGGACCCCTGAATTTTGGATCCAATTTTGTCTGGTTCCTTTCTTCATTTTGGCGTAGTACCAAATCACCGAGATTAAACCTAACTACTTTAGCTTTGGTTTTATCGAATCTCTCTTTGTCATACCTAGCACTAGTTTCCATCTCTTTTATTGCCTGTTGTCTTACACTGGAGATATCTATTTCTTTTTCCTCGATGTTATCAGGTAGTAATAAGTCATACGGTCTTGCTGCTCTACCAATCAATAACTCTAAAGGACTCGATTTGGTTACGCGGTTGATGGTGCAATTCAAAGCCAATTGCATCTCCCCGATCGCGTCTTGCCATGAACGCCCGGTCGTTTCTACCGTTGTGAACATATTTTTTAACGTGCTCATAACACGTTCTACTTGCCCATTGGCCCTACTTGCACCGGTCGCGATCAAATGAACTTTGATTTGTTTGCTTGCACAGAATTCTTGAAATTCCCGGCCCGTGAAACATCTATCCTGATCTGCTATTATCCGACAGGGACTACCGAACAAAAACACGGCGGACTTAAGTGCCTTGATAACGCTAAGCGAATCCAATTTGCGTGTGTGATGTAAGTGCACGAATTTCGTAAAGGCATCGATCAAGACGACGACATACTCTTTCGAGTCATTCTTGCCACTCAGCTTGCCCGTTATGTCCATGTGCACCGTATGCCACGGTATGCCGGTCTTAGGTATAGGATGCAGTTCAGCCTGTATTTTACCTGAACTAGCCTTCGAAACTCTACAAGCATGGCAGTTCTCGACAAATTTGCGAACATACTTCGCCATTCCCTCGAACCAATAATACTCGTAGAGCTTCTCGAGCGTTTTATCCCATCCTAAGTGCATAATTGACTGATGCACATGGTTGATGACGGACCATCTAAAACCTCTCGGAACAATGGGTAAGCAAAGGGTTCTGCCCTTTCGTTGTATTTTACGGTAAAGTGTACCGGATCGCAGTTCGTAGGTATTCGCGATATCTTCCGCGAGCTCTTCGTTCTGTAATTTATTAACGATTTCGGAGATTTGCGGATCGCGACGTTGTTCCGCTAATAGCCAATCTTCGGAGATCTCGGCCAGATTAATCTCTTTCTCTGCGACCTTGTCTATCGTACGGCGATTCAAGTCTACGGGGTTTCGCGAAAATAAATCTACGTGGGCCATTCGTTTACCCTCTCGATACATGATGTCAAAATCGAATGTTTGCAAATAAGCCCACCACCTATAAACCCGGTCGTTTAAGTTTACTTTGTTGCTGGAGGCTTTCAAGGAATTACAGTCGGTAACTACTAAGAATTTCCGTCCATGTAAGTAGTGTCGGAAATGCTTGACGGCGCTTACTACTGCTAGTGTCTCCAGTTCGTACGAATGATACCTAGATTCCGCGGGACTGGTTCTTTTACTATAATATTCGATGACTCTGTTTTCCTTTTCGACTTTGTGCATTAAAATAGCTCCATACCCCTCCGAACTAGCGTCGGTATGTAGCTCTATGGGACGATTGGGATCAAATATCATTAACACCGGCGCGTCGGTCAGAACGGAAATTATCTGTTGTCTTATCTTTTCGTGCCTGTCCGTCCAAGTTATGTGCTTGTTACTAGAAGTGAGTGCGTACAAGGGTTTCATCACTTGTGAAAATTTAGGAATAAATTTTCGGAAGTAAGAGGCCAAACCTATGAACTGCCTAAGCTGTGTGACAGTCGACGGTGCAGGTAAAGAATTCAAAGCTTGTATTTTTCCCGGGTTTGGACGAACTTCTCCGTTACGAATTACATATCCCAAATAAAGTACCGACGTTTTCAGAAAAGAACATTTAGCGAAATTGAAAGAAAATCCGGCGTTTACGAGAGTGTTTAGTACAGTGTGCAACCTTTCTAGAGCTTGATCTATTGAGTCGGCGATTATTAGAACGTCGTCCAAATAAACAATGACATACGAATAAGCGAGGTCGCCTAAGGCCTTGAAAATGG
Source organism: Bombus vosnesenskii (assembly GCF_011952255.1). Lineage (NCBI taxonomy): Eukaryota > Metazoa > Arthropoda > Insecta > Hymenoptera > Apidae > Bombus > Bombus vosnesenskii. Next base: position 10,653 of record NW_022883223.1, read on the forward strand.
CTCTCTGGAAAACGGCTGGTGCATTTTTCAACCCAAACGGCATCGTCACGTATTCGTATTGACCGTCGGGGGTAACGAACGCAGTATATTCCGTCGAGTTAGGATGAATGGGGATCTGGTGAAATCCGCTAGCCATGTCCAGGCTAATGAAGTATCTCGCACTCTGCAATCTCGCGATTTGGTCAGCAATAAGGGGTAAGGGATACCGATCCGCGACCGTATTTTTATTCAGCGCTCGAAAGTCTACACACAATCTGTCTGAGCCGTCCTTCTTCTTCACGAGTATCATAGGGCTCGCGAACGGCGAATTACTAGGTTTTACGATTTGTGCTTTCATTAATTCGTCTATTCTCTCGCGTACTATTCTTCGCTCTTCCTCGCTAAGCCTGTAAGGGCTTCTCTGCACAGTGACGTTGGGATCAATTAGCCGTATTTCCAACTGACCCGTATTGACGCGAGTACGCGGGAAACCCGTAATGAATGATTCTTTAAATTTTTCGAGAACAGAGATTAATCGATCTCTGTCGTTACCGATCACATCAGTGTCAACCTCGTTAATGTTGACCGCATCTTCCGCGACTTTACCACAAGCGTTAACGACCTTTGTTTTACAAATAACGAGGCTATTTTGCGTGATATTTACGTCGAATCCCTGGCTCAAAATCTCGCGACCAATCATGATATCGTATTTTAGGTAATCGTCGGCAAGGACATGAAAAACTATCTCCAATGTAAGACCGTTAATACAAACAGTGGACAAAATCTGAAGTGTACTCTTAATACAAGTATTCCCGATCCCTCGCATCACTACCACATCGGTTATTCTTTTACCCGAAAATTTCGAGGCTAGGGACTCTTTGATTAACGAACACTCGGCCCCAGAATCAAAGTAAAATGGATACGACTCACCCAGATGGCTTAATCTACCAGCCGGAGCTTCCACTACACAGGAGTCGATCCGGCGTTCGTCAATGGAATCGTAGTCTCTTTTCCGCGATGATGGGCAATTAGGCGCGATATGTCCCTCCTCGTGGCATTTGAAGCAGGTCACCTTCGACGATGCGCACCGAGAGCACCACAGCGGTAGCACTTAATCCGAGGAACTGATAGCCTGCTTCGTTTAGCTTCAGGTTCCGTTAGTGAAAATGTCGGCTGATCGTTGTAAGGGAGAATCCTCATTTCATCATGAAATTGGTCCTCCGTCCTGATATTATTCGCGAGCGTTAGTCGCCGAAAGCGTCGATCTTGTGAACTCAGTATATAAAGGGCGAGGGCATTGATCACTTCGGGCATCGTTAGATCCTGCAACTTCATCTGCAGCATGGAGCGGAGGCGACTACCGTACGCTCCCGGGGATTCAGTCTCCGACGGTCGTTCTCTGGATATCCTTATTAACGCCGAAGCGGCTGTCTCTCTGCCACCAAAACGCGAAAGAAATTGTTCCTTAAACGTTGGCCAGGTAAGCTTTCCACCGCGCACCATTTGTGAAAGCCAATGCGCAGCAGGACCCCTTAGGGCGCGATTTAGAGCGGAAAGTAACGCACTATCTTGCATCGGGTGGTCTTTCAAAATCAAATCAGCATGAGAGCACCACGCGGATGGATCGGCGCCCGCACCTTCGGGGTCAAAACGTGGTAACGTTGCATCCTTAGATTCCGTACTCGGTCTTTGCTCCTCCGGTTTGTGCGCTAGCGTCTGAATTAACTCGCGCATAAGGACCATTTGCTCTTGTAGCACTTTAAACGGTTCTAATCCCACTTCTGATATCGGATCACGATTCGAATTTTGGGCGCGCGACGACTCTTCATGTGGACTAGCCATCGTTTCACAAAGCCGAGATTTTATTTACACGTATATACAGGTCTATCGCTAAGTTTAACAAATAATAAGTACAACTAATAATAAGTCTAACAAACACTAAGCCTAATGAATAATACGATCTACGAATAATTAAATTAAATAATACTATTAGCAATGTTTGAGTTCAAACGAATCCACGATCACCGGGATAACTCCTTACTAAGCGAAACTAACTTAGACGCAAATGCGATCGTCGAAAATGCTCGACGTATCACTCTCCAAGGCAATCGCAAAAATGCCAGCCTCGTGGAGATTTTTCTCCCTGTACGATTGCATTTTGTTTTCTATACCCGTTTGGAAGCATCGAGAAGGTTCCAAACGCCGTTGCTAGGCACACTCGTTGGAAGCATCGAGAAAGTTCCAAACGCCGTTGCTAGGCAGTTTCTGCCTGGAGTTTTGATTACTAATACAATGTATGTCCCATTGCATCGGCACCTCCGAGGCAACATCACACGTGGCTAGGCCCGCTCTCGAGGCCGCATGCCGCCACAACCACATTTCTCGGAAAACACATACAACCACTCCAGACCTCCGTTAGATAAAACATCCATCCCGTGACCGTGGCTACGTTCAGCGACCGATTGTCACCTCGAACCCAATCTCGCTTATTACAAATCTTAAGCAATTACAACTATAATAAAATCTAGGCTAAGGTACTAGAGGATGTTCCCAAAATTTCCAAGGAAAGGCTTCGGCTTTCCTTTCATCTCCGACATATATGTGTGGTAAATATGACGGCCTATTTTTATGAGTCACTTGCATTATCAATGGAAGTGAGTGTTATAAATATTGCCTACTTTACAACATGCGTGTATATATATATTGGTAGATATAAGTGAGAATTATATGTATAGTTATAAATGTTGTTTGTTTACAGGTGGATAGCAAAAGTATTTGGTTTCGTGGGTGGCGTACAGGTGCCTTACAGTTCTACGGTGCGGATTGCTATTCCTTGGACTAAAAAAATTTCTTTCGAGATGAGTCAGATTATTGTAACAATCATGCATGGGAGGATTTTCTGCAGAGATTCAAAATGCTCTCTGGATTCCTCGTGAAACGTCTGGACAACACCTACATGTACTTCCATCCGTCGTTCAGAGAATGGTTGATGAATTCGCCATCCGTTCTGCACACACATACAAAAATAGTTAATGTATATATATATTATTTATTTTTATTTTTTTTTTTTATAAGTTTCGTTCGGACCTGTTCCTTTGTACGAAGACTGTATCCCTGTATATAATATAATATATATAATATGTTATGATTATGTTAGTTGTTATTTATTATATATATATTTTCCTTATCTCTCTCTTTTTTTGTTTGTTTTTTTTTTATTAGTACTTAACATTGCTATTATGATGCTGTATTACATTGCATTGGCTATTATTTGTATGTGCGACGAATTTTTCAACATGGCCGCTCGCGTGTCTCTTTGGTATGGCGTTGGTTTAATGTCAACAGTAACATGTTGTTGAAATAGCTAATTAATTGTTAATCATTATAATTTTATTTAGTAGTGTTTTTGTAATATTGTTTTGTATTTCATGATATTGTCTGTGTCAATACCGTGTGCTACTTTAATGTGATAGCATGGATTGTATTGTTACCGAATTTCAATAGTCATTGTTTTGATTATACGTGACTTGCATTTATGTAAGTCTTGTTTAATTTAGTTAATGTTTTGTGTATTGTGTTACCAGTTATTTTCGTGTAGCATAACTTTATTCCTTTGCACCGAGTTCAGTCATGTTTTGTTGTTAATATTTAGTTAGTCTATCTTGATTAATTTCTAACCTATTTCTGTGTTTATTGACTTTTCTTATTTTCCCTATTAATTTATTATTGCATGTACTTGCTATTTGTTATTATTTTGTGTATGATATGAATTAGTTTCCTTATTAATGATTAAAATTTATTTGTTAGATTAACATTGTCTGTAATTCTTCAGATTCTGCTCTTTCGATGCTGCGTCACTTACCTGGATCGTTCCCACAACATCATCCGATTCTTTGATATGCCTTGGATACTTACTACGGCTGCCTTCTACTACGGCTGCCTTCAATCGTCTTATATCTGTGGTCATAAAGGTGGTGTTTAATTTATTTAATTCAATATGTGTATAATGCATTGTATGTGCAACCGCTATTGGGCATTGCAAAATAACATAATACTACGTAGATTAATGCATAACAAAATATCCTTTTACTCCGGTTATATTTATTACTAACTCTCAATTAATCTATCTTGATTATTTTCTAACCGCTTTCTATACTTTATCACCTATTTTATTTCTTCTTATTAACCTGCGAAATTCATGCATGTACACTTCCTTGTATAGTGATTAATTGTTCACGAGGTAGGTTGCACTTTCACTCTTTTAATTATTTATTGAATCAACACGTTTTATATTCAAACAATGATTGGAGTACACATGATAATTTTCTTTTTTTTCTTTTTAGGTGTTCGCTATCTGTATTATTCGACAAACAGTGTCACACCTCCTTTTGATTTATCCACAATATAGTTATAACATTTAGTAACCTTGTATTTTGCACTGAGACGATTGAAACTAATTTATTCACTTATTTTAGGTAGCTGTCGTACATTATGTACCACGAACAACGATCCATAACCTATACTTGCACGTACACTTTCTTGTATGTTGATCACTTGTTCACAAGGTAACTTTCACTTTCACTAGTTAATTATTCATTGAGTTAACACGTTTTATATTTAAACAATAATTGAAGCACATATAATAATTTTCCTTTTTTTTTCTTTTATGTTTTCGCTATCTGTGTCATTCGACGAACAGCACTACAACATACACTACTGCACTACGTTGCCCACTGAAATCACTTTATTCATTGTTTATTTCGATTATGCGCTAGTTTTAACTTGTTTAAGTGCACCGTTCGCGGAATCCCTTTCTTACTTCAATCTTGACATTTTGGTTTTGCAAGATTTCTAGCACTTTATGTGGTCCAGTATATTGATCGAAGAATTTTCCTTTACTAGGTTCTTTTAGTAAATATATCGAATCTCCTATTTTAAAATCTTGAGGGTTGATTCGTCGATCGTAATATTCCTTTGATCTTAGTTTGGATTTTATCAAATTTTCTCTTGCCATTCGTTGTACGGTGTAAATTTTATTGAACAGATCTTCGAGATATTCTGAGTATGTTGGTTCCATGTTCTCTTCGATTATTACTTCACCAGTAGGTTCTCTGGCTAGATGTCCAAAACTAATTCGTGCGGGGAGAATTTCGTTCCTTTCCTTCATTTTAGTTTTTATTTTGCGCCAAGACGCAAGTTTACTGACATCGATCCAATTATCCAATTGCTTGCTAATAGCATTCAAAATACAAATTTTTGAAAGTGCCGCAGCCATATTAACCCAAAAATATTTTGTATATAGTATAGTGTGATACCATCTATATTTTCCTGGGGGAATCATAAGATCAGCATTATCTACTGTTACCTACGTCAAATATTAGATGTAGTAACCAATAAAGTATTTTTAATCCAATTATAATCCAATGGCTAGCGTATTCAAGTTTTTATATATATCTTCAACTGGTGATTCCCTATTTTCTCCCTTTTGATTTCTTGCGTTGAACTTGCGTTTCTTCAGCTTGAAAATGTTTAGAATCCTTTTCCTTAGTTACCCTTTTTCCTTCTTTATTTACTTTATTCACAACACCTTTATTTTTCTCTACCTTTTCAGGATGAATAGTTTCACTGGAAGTGCTTATTATAATTAAATTATTATTTATTTGTATGGAATGTTTAGGAATATTTTTGGTAGATTTGGAATTATTCTTTGAATTTTTATTACAAACCTTTTTGCTTATAGATTCTGTTTTGGATTTAGAGATAGCTATATTTTTATTTTCTATAGTGTGATCTTCCTTGCAATTTAATGATTTGGCTTTGAGTTCGATAAAGTTTCCTTCTGATGGTTTTATAGAAGTTTTTGAGTGAGATACACTCGCTATCTCTTTTCCTGTTATGGTTGAGACATTCACGAAATTCGTGGAGTCTTGCTTTTGTATTGTCACGGTAGTCGTGAGAACGCAGTGAAGGGATAATTATATCTCACATACCTTAGCCAGCAAAATAGTAACTAAGCAGTAATAGAAACCCTATGTGACTGGCATCCAGCGATAAACCCTCCACAGGAACCAAGTCCTTGATATAAAAAAATACCTCTCAAGTCAGTACTCGACATTCTTTTCTGTGCTGCTTTACCATTCTGTATCGTTACTCTGTCAGTGTTTAATAAATTTTCTAATAACAATCAAAATTGAAGTACGAATCTCTCACCTTGGGTGCGGAACGTGAAATTACCCCGAATCGACGTGACAGTATCTTTGCCAAGTTGAACGTGGAGAGGCAATTCGCACTTCCCAGCGGGTCCAATATCTCTGTGATATTATGCAGTGGATAAGCATTGCCTGTCGTCTCGTCGTTCAATTTCCTAGTTTCTGCTTCGTCTGAAAGTTCTTTGGCACTAATATTATTTATCTTGTTTGGTAACTCAGGAAATTTCTCACTCATGATCCTGTCTATGGCACCGTGCGTCCTCTTATTATTTAACGTGACATTATCCCTTATCACAGCAACGGAATGGTGTTTGCATTGAAAAGTTGATTGGTTGAAATGATCAGCATCTCTCTTTTGATTTAGATCTCTATCGAGGTATTTATTTATGCATTTTTCTTTCCAAATTATTGCTCTTGCTTCTTTTCTAACATTTTCTTCTATTCCCGGGTTGTTTAGATGTTTCCGCGACGGCGGTACAAATCTCCAGTTCTGGCGGTTGTTTCGGTTATAATTATTCGAAGGTGTCGAATGTTGGTATCGAATTCTATTGTTCACTTGTTTTAGTTCTCGTGTTGCTTTCACGGCTTGGCGGTACGCATCGTCCAAGGATTGGTGTCCTGCTATCTTTACTCGTAAATACACCTCGTTTGGGAGCCCCTTAACGAAAGCTTCCCTCGTGTCTCGATTTATCCTATCTTGAAATACGGTGCCGTACTCGTACCTTTCCCCGTTCATTATCGCCAGTCTGAGATCTTTGACGCGTTCTATGTAGTCCAAAATATCTTCTCCCGGTCGTTGAAATATTGTAGCCAATTCCCCTTTATATTCGTTAACCGTTTTTCCCGGACCGAACATATCTTTTAATTTATTCCCGAAATTGTTTAAACTTATTACTTCTGTGTCTTCTATGGCGAGAAATGCGTGTCCGCGAAGCTTATTCGTTAATAATTTTACTAACTGAGATTCTTGATGCCTAGGAACCATGTTTCGTGCGCGCTCGCATGCTCTTAAAAATCGAAATACCGAGGGTCGATGTCCGTCGAACACTGGCACTGTCTCTATTGCATCTTTTAACTTAATTGGTTGGGGATTAACTTCTATCGGTATTGTCGCTTGGGAAATTATCGGCGATGATACGGGTGTCTTGATTTCTTTTTTTATTTTCAGTGAACGCACATCGTCTTGTAATTTATTCATTGTTGTACTCATGTCGCGAAAATTCGCATCCCATGCTTTAAGTTTTTCCGACAACATCAAGATCATGTCTTTGTCCAACGATTCTAATTTAGTCGACATTATTTCTTAGGTATATATTTTATCGATAATCGTAACAACTTTAATTCTTTGTGGAGCGAATCGAACCGTTTAAACCAACTTTAATCCTCCGTGAAGCGGATCCCACCGCTGCCACCAAAAATTTAAATCTCTAATGTTACGTATCAATTTGTTTGTTTAAATCGATCAAATCTTAAGTTTAAATTTTACTGAAAATTTTTTTTTTTGTTGAGTTTGAATTTAATCGGAAGGGAAATAAATTGAAATGATATTATTGTGTATTTAATACTGATTTAGATTTCTAATTAATACGGTAGTTGCTGCCACCAGAAATAGTCTAAGGACTATTTCAAAATATTTTATTTTTTATTATTTTTTTTCGTTTAATGGGTAGCGTTAACTGACGCTTAATACAACTGGTAAACGATTTCCACTTTTCGGCTAACCTGCTATGTGCAGGGATATTGGCACGGGAGAGGATTAAAGCTGGGAACAATAAATATTTGTCCTCGTTAAACGGATTTTTATTTGAATGTAGAATTGCTTAGATTATTATCTTTATATATATTTTATTAGCCGGATATATATATATTTTAGCGTTGCTGGATTGGATAGGAATGTGAGATTTTTCGTTGTTTTATATAAATTTATTTTTACGTTTGACTTCTTCTTCTCTTTTAATTTCGCTGTAGTAGTTTGCCGTCAGAACCGAAACTCAATTCATTTACTACGATGGATTCTGTTACCATGATTTTCTTGCCTTTTGAGTTTAATAATCGAGGATGATTCTAACGATCCTCTCTGTGTGGGACTTGTGTGATTTCGCAAGCCTTGCCCAAAGACGGGTAATATTTTACCAACAGTGGGAGGAGGAATGCGAAGATCGATGGGTGTTTTCGATAATCGAAAACACCGTTTGCACGAGCCAACACAGCGAACGATCCTTTGGTTAAATTTTCGAAGGGAAATTGTTCTGCTACTTCTCTCTTACAATCGCATGCAATGATGGCAAGAATATCGATTAATAGCAATGCCGGTATTGCTCTTAATTTTCGATTGACCCCGACGATGTATTTAATGGTCCTCTCTGTGCGGGACTTGTGTGATTTCCTAAGCCTTGCCCAAAGACGGGCAATATTTTGCCAACAATGGGAGGAGGAATGCGAAGATCAGTGGGTGTTTCAGCAGCTGAAAATACCGTTCGCACAAGCTGACACAGCGGACAACTCCTTTGTTTAAAGTTTAAACAATGATTCTATCTTCAAAACCGTTCACGAAAACAAAACGAGATCGATGATAGGAAGTTCTAATTCGATTCTCGAGGGCAACGAGATTATCAGAGAAGAAGGAAATTTTCAAAATTAATTTTCTTACCTTGAGGAGTAGGTGCTGTCTGGCGCCATTACCTCAGCTGCTCCGGTGGTCGTCGAAGTTTTTGTTGGGTTTATTACTTGAACTCGAATATAGTTTACTATCAACTTTTACTTTATTTATCTATTTCGATACAGACTGAACAATTTACTAACTGGATTAATACCGCAATTACAATGCGCGTTTCTGTCTAAGCGATGAAATGAGGACTTCAAAGATAAAATCTTTCTTTTACTTAGTCGCGGTTCTCTTTTCTTGACCGAAAAACTAAAGACCCCGAAACGCAAAATACTATACAAAATTTCTAAACGCAATGATGAGCGCAATAACGAACGTAGTAACAATGAACACAAAATATAATGAGCACAAGAATAATGAACGGTAATAACAATGATCACTATATAATAATGAATAATAATAATGAACGCAAGAATAATGAACGTAATACGAATGATCCGTAATAACAATGAACACAAAATATAATGAGCGTAATAAGAATGTTCACCAGAATAATAATGAGCGCTGCTCTATGTTGCTTCGCTTATTTATAATGCCATCCCCCGCGGGGTGGTGGTCCACTGGGGGTACGCTTCCGTGGGAATCGGGATGTTGCAGTTTGGGTTTCTTGGAATCGTACGTGACAAAATGTAAATTCCGTATTTCGACTTAGTTTTTATCGGTCCTGTGCTTCTGCTGAGCTAGCGTCTAGGAGGCTTGAAGCATTTCATGCTGATCTAGTCTTTTCCGCGAGAAACTTCTATGTTTTGTACCGTGGGAATTACCCGTGTTTCTTCGGCGCGTGCAAGGGCCGGCGGCTGCAGCATCATTATCACCTCGATGTTTGCTCGGGCAACACGCGCAATTCCGCTGCTCTCCCACAACAAGGACCTCCTTCTTCGAGTTA
>NW_022883224.1:0-22476 GCF_011952255.1 Bombus vosnesenskii
CTGACAGACAAATCGGGACAATCCTGCGCGGAGATTCTGGCTGCGGCCAGGAACAGCGTCTCCCTGGCTGAGGTCGGCATCAGCACGATGAGGATGCGAAAGACCATCACTGGAGGTCCCCGAGGATCAGGAGAGAAAGAAGGCCGCAGCGCTCGCAGCATGCCTAACGCGGGCTCTGGATCCGAACAAGGTCCGCGTGGTGACACCCTTCCGAGCCGCCGAAGCAGGGGAGTCAATGATAGACGTATCAGCCACCAAGGAGGAAATCCGGAACCCCCTGACGAAGGAGAGCGGCTGCAAGCCGGAGGACGTCCGACTGGGAGAAATGCGCCCCGCCCGAAACGGTCTTGGATCTGTGTGGATACGAGGCCCGGCCGGTGCAGTGAGGAAACTGGCCCAGGCTGGCAAGGTGGCCATAGGGTGTTCAACGGCGAGGGTCGAAGCCATCGCGCGAAAACCTCTACAGTGCTACAGGTGCCTGGAGATCGGGCACGTAAGGAAGTCCTGCACCGCCAAGGAAGACAAGGGGCACCTATGCTTCAGATACGGCAAACCAGGGCACCAAGCGAAAGCATGCACTGTCGCGAGCCCGAAATGCCTATCCTGCGAGGCGCTTGGAGCACCATCCGGGCAGAGGATGGGTGGACCGGCCTGCCCCCCCCCCCCCCCCGAAGAAAGGAACCCAGATCCGCACGCAGGCTGTGTTACCCAATAACTGAAAAATCCCAAAGTCAACGTCGCCTGTCTACTGTTTATGGCCTGACTTCGTCGCAGTCTTTTGTCTACGCTCTGTCGATGGCTTCAGTGCTTGAGAAAACTAAAAAGACCAGATGTAGAGTTTTCTTAGAAGTGGTAAGCACTTCAACACCCTCCCTAAAACTCTACATCCCTACGAACAATTATCTCAAATTTACAAATTATCTCTTAATATTTTTCTCACTCTTGTCGTAAATAACTGAAACTTAATTTGTCAATGCCTTCTCAAGTACATTTGCCAGCCGCCTTTCTCTTTTCCATACAAATTAATTTATTACAAAAAAAACTAGAAGACTAAACAGATCATGTGGAGTTTTTCCTTTTTTTTTTTTTGAGAAGTAATAATCACTTCGACACCCTGCCTAAAAACTCTACATGTTTACAAACAACTACCTCTTAATATCCTTTTTACTTTTCAAGCCTAACTTTTTCTTAAATATTCAAATCTCGGTTTTGGCAACGTCTTTGTACATATATCTGCCAGTTGCTCTTCGCTTGTTACATACGTTACATCAATTTCGCCTCTATTGTATAAATCTCTCAAGAAATGATATCTTACGTCAATATGCTTACTTCTTTGATGGAATTCTGGATTCTTAATTAATTTCACGGCACTAGTATTGTCCACACATAGCATATACTTAAGGATCTCTATTTTACATTCAAGAAATATTTCCTTTGGCCACATAATTTCTTTCGCTCCTGAGCTGCACTGACATATTCAGCTTCGGTCGTAGATAGAGCTATACATTGTTGTCGCTTACATTGCCATGTGATGGCCGCATTCGCATACTTACATACAACGCCTGATGTCGATTTTCTTGTTTCTTCGTCGCCTGCATAGTCAGCATCGCTAAAGGTTTCGAGACTGCCTGCTTTTATATATAAGAGTCCCATGTCTGCGGTCCCTTTTATGTAGCGCAAAATTCGTTTGACTAATTTCCACTGATACTGGTTTGGATTCTCTAAATGTCTCGCCGCTATATTTATTGCAAAACTAATATCTGGCCTACTTACAGTTTGTAAAAACATTAAGTTCCCTCTGTATGGTGCGCTACAATCATTATCGCCTATGTTACTTTCGCTCCAATTAGTCTCGATAGGTGTAGAAACACTGTTTGCCTCATTCCTATTAAATTTTTCCAATATGTTTTCCATATACCTACTCTGATAAATGAATATTGAACCATCTTCTAATCTATAAATTTCAAGTCCAAGAAAACTCTTTACTTCTTTCGAACTCGTAATTTTGAATTCTTTATTTAAATCATCGAAAAATTTATCAATTAGAGATTCGTCTGAAGTTGCTACCAGTCCATCATCTACGTATATGGTCATTAACATTAATTTGACGTCTTCTGTATAAATATAAAAACAAGGATCTGCGTTACTCTGATAAAATTTTAAGTTCGAGATAAATTTTGTGAAACGTTCCGTCCAACATCTTGGAGACTGCTTTAAGCCATATAGGCTTTTTAGCAATTTACAAACGCGACTTGTACCATCATCACAACCTTTAGGTTGTTTCATATCAATATCTTCTTTCAGACTTCCATATAAAAATGCGGTTTAAATGCCGAACTGTCCGAGGTGTAAATTATTTTTGGCTGCAATACTGAGCATTAATCTAATTGTGTCAAACCGAGCAACGGGACTATATGTTTCCTTATAATCTATGCCTTCTTTCTGTGAATACCCTTTTATTACTAGTCGCGCTTTGTATCGTTCCGAGTTGTCCGGATTTAGCTTCATCGTTAAGACCCACCTATTGCTAAGTACCTTCTGATCTTTAGGTTTTTCTACAAGAATCCACGTCTTATTTTCATGGTGCGATTTCATTTCATCATTCATAGTCGTTTTCCATAACTCTTTCCTTTCAGATCTCATCGCTTCGTTAAAATCCACCGGTAATTTTTCCGCTACGTACGTTACTGGGTCCCCATAAAAATCGGTTCGTTTGATCTTATCTCTATCTCTCAATTGTCTCACATTGTCGCTAGTTCCATGCGGTTGTTTTTCATGTTCACTCTCTGCACTTTCATACGTACATGCTCTATCGCTCTGCGCACTCACATCTTCGCGCTCGACAATTTTCGGTAAACTTAATTTTACGAATTTCGCATTTTCTAGTTCGGGCTTGAATATTACGTCACGACTTAATATTACATTTTTTACTGTTGGCACGTACACTCGATACCCTCGTCCGTCATCTAAATAGCCTACCAAATATCCTTTGTTAGCCTTTTTGTCAAGTTTTGTCCTTTTCTCCGCAGGTATGTGAGCAAAGCACTCAGTACCGAAAACCCTAAACTTTTCTAAATTCGGCGGTTTCCCGTACCACAGTTCATATGGTGTTTTCTTATCTTGTCTTGTCGGCCCCGTCTTATTTATGACATGTACTGCTGTGTTCATGGCTTCGGCCCATAAGAACAGCGGTAGATTTGGTTTCGAATATAGCATCGACCGACCTGCCTCTACTATTGTTCTATTTTCCCTTTCTGCGACACCATTCTGTTCAGGAGAGTATGGGACGTTAATCGTGTGCCTAATTCCCTGACTTCTTAAAAATTCTTTGACTTCTTTATTTTGGAATTCTTTCCCTCCATCACTATGAATTTCATTAATTTTATCCTTAAATTGATTTTCAACTTCTAGGCAAAAGGTTTTTAGTTTTTCAATTACTTCTGACTTACGTCGTAAGAAGTAAATCTTTGTGAATTTTGAAAAATCATCTTTAAATGTCAGAAAATACAGTTTCTTGCCTAATGACTCGACTTCCATAGGTCCACATATATCCGTATAAATAATTTCGCGAGGTTTAGTCGCCCGATTGATTTTCTCCTGAAAACTCGATCTATGATGTTTCCCGTACGCGCAACCTTCACAGAAAAAGTTACTATTCTCTACCACTTTCATATTTGAATTCTTTAAGAATTCTTTAACATGTCTGATGTTCTGATAACATAGCCGTTCGTGCCATAACTGCAATGTGTCCGCGTTTGACTCCGCTCTATTGCTAAAATTACAAACTGACGGTATGATAACTCGCATATCTACTTTATACAAATTTCCGATAACAGAACCTCTTGCTATTATTTTCTGATTTTGTAAAAATATGCAATTGGTCCCTTCCTTTGAAATACAAAAATCTATGCCCCTTCTTGCGACAGATCTAATCGAAAACAGATTTCTTTTCATACCTGGTACGTATAGAACATTGCCTGGCTGTACATAGCACAAGGTTCATGCCTTTGGCTTTGATTTTTAAGCGTAATGGTATCTTATGAATGGACATGCTGATTTTGTTTTGGCTGTATTGGTTCGAACTTTGTTAAAACCGAAAGCCATATCCAGTTTCCTGAAGCCATTCAAACACCGTTTATCGCTGGTACTTCCCACACTCACCTGCTGTGATCCTGATTTGCCTTCGGTTCCCTGAGCTTTTATTGTTGCTTTAAACGCTTTATGGTTTATATAAAGCATCTAAAGCAATCCTTCTTTTGATGGCCAACTTTTCCACAGTTAAAGCAACTTGGTCCTTGTTTCTCGTATTCACGTTTACTTGACTGCTTCTGCTGTTCCCTTTTATAATTATTACCTTTTGTTACCAGTGCCACCGATGTTTCCTGGTCGTCTTTCTTCCATCTATTTTCTTCCGTCATCAGCCTGGTACTAAGCCTGTCTAAGGTCTTCTTTTCTTCCCACGCACTGTGAAAATGATCGAATTTGTTTGGTAACACCGATAAAATGCGTGTTATCAGCATTTTGTCGTCAATTTCACTCCCAAGGACTTTCATCTTCTCCGCTATGAGTTCCAACTTTGATAGGTTGTAAGAGACATTTTCAGATTCTTCCCATTTAAAATCGAAGCACTGCTTCTGGAACATATTTAAATTCTCATCCGACTTCATGTCATATACTGTATTCAGCTTTTTCCACATTTCATGTGCTGTCGTGCAACATAAAAGAAGATCCAACGGTTTCTTTCCTACTGAGGTCACGATTAATTTTCGCGCTAATCGATCTGCTTTCAAAAATCTTTCACGAGCGATTTCTTTCTCCGCGCTGTTACCTGGATGACACAGATTACCTTCACACACATTGATCAGGTCGTCATCTTCGCCCAAAAGTGTACGCATAACAAAACGCCACTGGAGCCAATTTTCTTCGCCGCGTAACATCTCGACCTTCGCACTTGCTGATTCCATTTTAGCACTATCCCTTATTTTACTAAGCACAACACTTTAACAATTTATTCATTTCACGTTGCTACCTTGCAATTTACAGCCCTGGGCCCATAACCTGTTGAGGTTATTCGGTGTGTAAACAGAGAAAACACGTGGATAAATTGTAAGGTAGAAAATATATTTAAATAGAAGTGTAATAAGTAAAAATACAATTTGAGCTGGTCCAGATCCGCACGCTAGCTGTGTTACCTAACAACTGAAAAACCCCGAAGCCAACGTCGCCTGTCTACTGTTTATGGCCTGACTTCGTCGCAGTCTTTTGTCTACACGCTGTCGATGGCTTCAGTGCTTGAGAAAACTAAAAAAGACCAGATGTAGCGTTTTCTTAGAAATGGTAACCACTTCAACACGTGCCATTGTTTTCGTAAATTTTTGATATTATAGCTTCATAAGTTTCTCCATCCTCTGAGTATATTGCACGATAAGGTGCTCCAATGATCCATTTCTATAGAGAGAAGATGAGTATACAAATAAATATAAGTAAATAGCAAAATAAAATAATTTGCTTCTTAATCAATATATTTAATAATATTCTGTATCAAATTTGTAATATTCTATCAAAATCACAACCTTGTGTAATTTACTTGCGTGTTTAGGCTGCTTAAGATTTTGTAGGTTTTCTTTCGGTTGAGAATTTCCAACATCCATTCCCATTCGCTTGATAACTTCTTCTTTTGCTAAATATATTGCTTTATCATATGCTTCTATTAATGCACTATCATCCCAAACATTATCATTGGCTGTGTCTGTATCCTTTTGAGATAGCAAATTATACGTTATTAATATTGATACAAGTATTTTATTATCAAACTATTGCAAATTATCATATATGTCATTTTTCAAAAATTGACTAAAAGGTAATGGATACTGTTAATTACTATTATGCTAAGATCTTGTACTAAAATAATGTTAAAACCATTACGTTTCCATTACCATACATACGTTTCCATTTCCTCGTATAAAAAGAACATTCATATCATCTGCCATTTTAAAATAACATCATTTAAATATTGAATTTGCTTCTGAAATATTAATTTGTCTCATTTCTTTAACTCTAACACATTGTAAACAATGATGACATTATACCAACTATAATACTAAAAATCTATTCCCCATTCATTCGAAAGATTATTTTTGAAGCAAGGTTAACATTGAATGTTCCCAAACTTCAATAACTGTATTTTACTTTCTTTACAATATCTAACAATATATTAGAATACTATAAAAAATATTGTATGCACAAGAAACTGTTTATAGCGAAATAGCAAAAGAATTAATCACATATTATAACTAAAACGAGATTGTTAAGTAGATTATATTATACTGCATATGCGTTAGTGTTTCAGCTGGTAAATATAGTTTTTATATCTGAAGATAAATAAGATTTAATTCTATAAGATTGCATAATGAATTATACATATATCTATTACTATTCGTATTTCCCCTTAGTTGTATGTTGTCAATAGCATCAATCACGAACATATAAATAAATATAGAAGAAACCGTTCGGAAAAGGAAAGGGAAAAATGAACATGGAAGACAAGAAAGTTTTCTTCATGTTTAGCGTATGCGTGATACGCTTTGAATGTCTCAGATAAAGATAAAGATAAAGATACTCTGCTCATTTCTATTTGTTCCGCAGAACGAGAAATTTGTTGTCTTTCATATTGGTTTTTACGATTCAATTTTTGGGCAGTTTTCCCTAGCGAGTGTCGGTCCTGTTTGATATAACCAGACCGTAATTTATACAGATATGTAATATAGATATATATTTGTAAAACTGAAATCAGATGAAATAAATGTTGCCTGAGGTTTTAAACGTTTAATAAAAACAATATTTCATTTGGAAAAAATGTAAGATATGTAAAATTACACATTGATCATTTTGCTGGTCTTGTATCATAAAACGTGTGGCCCGAAGAGCACGTGTCCGGTAGGGATACGTCACTTGTGTTAGGAATCGTTTTATAACCTATCACAGTAAAGGAACGTCCCAGTATAGCAGCCGAAGAATGCCGTGGAAGTTTTTGTACAAAGTACAATTGATCTACAATTGATATTTTCCGCAATACTTATCTGGTGTTCGGTCAGGGTGTCCCATACTCATGATATTTATGACAGTGGAATGGCGTTAGTAAATCAATTACAAAAATTTTCGAGATCAATTCTCGGTATTGCATCAAATTATTCAAAATATACAAGCAACACAACGTTGCCCTTTTTGCAGGCAACAAGAGGAATATCGACCACGCAACCACTTTCAGAAAAACAAGAGTAAGTGATACAAATTTTCTTGTGCTTTCCTTCTTTTTTTAATAGAATTTCAGTACTTACCTTCCAATATAAAATTGGTGTCAAAATAATAATGCTAATAATAATGTCTAAGAAATTTTTCTCTTTGTAGGAGTATAACATCTAGAAAAATAACATAGTATTAATAGAATAGTATTAATAAGAACAACATTGACAGTGAACAACTAAAAATATAACACTGTTATAAATATATGATATACGAATTTTATTTATGTATTATTAAGACAAGTATATCTTATTTTTAAATTATTTCTATTATCATAAGTGATACATATAATTAAGGTATAATTAAGAGAAGATTAATTGAAGAAACACAAAAAAGAAAGAAAATAATTATATTGAGATAATTTTTATCTTTCATAAATATTATTTTCAGAGTAAATATAACGTTTGTTAAAGCAAGTGGAGAGAGAATCAAAGCAAAAGGGAAAGTTGGAGATACTATATTAGACATAGTAGTAAATAATGAAATTGATTTAGATGGATATGGTATGTTTTAAAGAAGCATAATTTACTTAATTTAAAATAAATAATTTTGAGGTAGAAAATATTTGAAAATTTTCATTTTTATCAAGTTTAATATTCTTATTATTTTTAACTTTTGATACTTTATTATATAAGTATGTTGTAATATTAAAATATAATTGATATAGGTGCTTGTGAAGGAACATTAACTTGTAGTACGTGCCATTTAATATTTTCGAAAGAAGTTTATGATGCACTTCCTGACAAACCAACAGATGAAGAATTAGACATGTTGGATTTAGCATATGAATTAACAGATACGTTAGTTCATAATAATCAGTATCAAATCATTCACATTATTAATTCTATTACCTTTTAATATTTTATAAAGTGAATTTTTCTATTTAAATTTATGTAAAAACAGGTTAGTATTGGGTACTTCGAAATCTGCATCTCAATGTAGAATTTCAAATCGCTATCTCTGAATACTACGAAACTGAAATTATAATAAATTTTCATAGTTTTTTATTTACGACCCTATAATCATTACAAATCTATGTTTGAATTAGCATATTTACAATGTTGATTTTCAAATGGATAAATAGAAATCTTATTGTGTATTAGTATTAATTTGTATAGCAATAAATATATTTATTGACATATGCAGTTATATAATATTTAATTTCAGGTCACGGCTAGGCTGTCAAATAGTAATGTCTAAGGAACTAGATGGAATTGAGGTAAGAGTTCCATCAACAATTAATGATGCAAGAGCATAACTGAAATTATCTATAGGGTTTTGAAAATTTGTATACAATGTTATACATCTCTTGTTAAAAAACCCTTGTTATAATTATTAAAATATTGGTATTAAAAAATATAATAAAGAATCTTGTGTTTAAATGTGAAGCTTATATATATACATATGTTATAGTATAATTGCAATTTTGATATTTGTACATTGCCATTGTAAAAAGCCTATCCAATTATGAAGAAAATATATCTTTTATTTTTAATATACAGGGTGTCAATTTTAAAACGTTCATCTAAATTATTTTCGTTACTATTAAAGGTAAGAAGAAATTACTAAGGAAGACTTAAATGGTTTTAAGATGTGTACTTGGTTATGATAAAAAAGACTCTTGTGGAATAAATTTTGCAACTTCTGAAAGATTAGATAAAAGCTTAGAACCTAAAAAATAATTTGAAATTAATTTCGTTTAGATATACTGTTTGATTTCTTAGCTATGGGCTAGTTTAAAAGATCATCAAACTCATGGTCAACAAAACAACAGAAATGTACATGCAATGCTTTTCCGTTTCACAACAAGTTATCTGACACTATCATCATTTTCGTGGCACATGCAACATTATCGATTCAGTATAGTAATGTTTTGGATTAAAACAAATGTCTCGACATTGGAGCAAAATATTTCAACCTTTACGGACTAAAATTAAAACTTATGAGTTTGTTTATAATTTTAATAGATTTTATTAATATTGTGTTTACTGGTTTATTAATTACAAGAAAGTTTGTAAAAGACTGAAGTTTTACGTAAAAAGTACAAATATTCTTTCAACAAAATTAGTCAAATCACATCATTATTTATACATATTGTATATAAATAAAATATGCGGATATATTACTTTACCCTAGAATTAAAATTCAATAATATTGAAGAATCTTATTTATTCAGATTTTGTACATTATCGCTTCTAATCTCGGATAATAGAACAACAAATTAAATAATTTTAGACAAAAAAACTTTGTTCCTTTGTTTGATTTCCCTTGCTCGCGTTTCTTAACTACTTAGATATAAAATACTTACGTTTTCGAAAATTCATACTTCACAAGCTACTAAACGTTTTATCTGTTCAGGATAATTTATTGTTTTCTTAACTAGGTACATACCAAATACATCTATTAAGTTGGTATTTCTCATAATTACCAGTACATAAAGCTAAAACACTTTTGTACTATGCTTGTTATACATGGATCTAACAAATAATTTAACTTGTGTATTGTCGTTTGTATATTTTGTTACGTGTAAAATATTCTATTTCTACACTACTACTACTACAAGTTCGATAAAGTGTACATTACACATCGTGAAATTTACATATTTTCACTTGGTTACCCTGCCCAATTCGAATATAATTCAGAACGTATGTGCTATATTTATATATTCTGCATTTGTTTTGTATATTATGTACACTGATCTGATCTTTGTAAACGCGAGTTTTACGATATTAATGAAAAATTTGCCAATTTAATGGCAGTTGTTAATTTTTTCTGGCACGTTTCACGTTAGCAGACATGTTTCTTAAGTTACAGTCGAAAAGTGTTTTTATGTAAAAGAATAGGAATGATCAAGTTATTTTAAGATGACAAGATATTTCACGTCTTCTATTTAAATATAGCGTTAAATTTTAATTCCGTCAATTCGTATATACTCATACATCGAATTTCCTTTTCTCATGTCATTTCTTTTCTTTCATTTCACATGTAATTACAAAGATAAAGTGTAAGTACGTTCCTCTTTAAAATTAATATCAAATGTCGCAAAATATACAAAAGTAAACTAAGAAGAGGGGTACATATTATTACACAAACTGTCGTTCATATTGCATATGTACATATGCAGTATAAAAACAATACCTTTTAGTTTTTAATCTCTTGTTTAAATAATCCTAATATCTGATTCGATATAACTGCGTTTATTGGAAGTAATTAAGCTATAGCCTGCGCACAAGAGAAGAAGGAACAAACACGTATAGTATACACGCTTAAATAACAAAATTAAGTCAGTTTACGTTCAATGTGAACTTGATCAAAGTTCCAGTCTCGAATTATAGGGTTTCTTACTATCAGTTTACAAAATTCGATATTACGATTATGTACCGTATTTGAAAAACATAAAATGCTTTGTTCAATTTTAAATAAAACTAATATTTACCAAAGCGAATACGAAAAAAATGTTATCATCAAACTCAATTTTCAATTATCAAACTTAATCCAGCACAAATACAAATGTTATTCGTGCTTTTTTACTTTTACTACTTTTCAACTCTCTATAGTTCGAGATTTGAGTTCCGCTAGCTTTCTTTCTACTGCGCATGCGCAACAGGAAAACTTGAATTACACGTAATAGTCAAAAATTCGAAAATCTTATCCTTTCGTGGCAGCGAAAGTAACCTAGGACTAGAGGTTCCATAACATTAATAATAATAAGGCAATAATATTAATATTAATAATAATGTAATCGAGTACTACTAACAATATTAATAATAATAATAATAATAATAGTATGGTAATGGCAAGATACACGCGGGTATAAATTAATCATTCCTTTCGTAATATCTACGACGTCTTCGGGATATTCTTTAGAAATTACTTTATTTCTGGTCAATATTCATTAACGAGCAACTTTTCTCTCTGCTTCTTATCACGATTTTTTTCACTTCATCACAATTGTACCGTTAGAAATTATTCAAAACTTTGTTAAAATGTCCATGAAATATATGCAATTGCCGTATTGAATAAGCGAGTAATGAAGTTGCTGTTTCACTGAATAAAAGTGAAATCTCCAATGCGTGTGCTCAAGTATATAAGTTAAAAAAGATTGGTACATCAATGCCTATTATTCTTAATCAATATTCATCATTTAACCATTAGGACCGAATTTTTACAAACCAACTCTAAACCACGACCCAATTTACAAATAAAAAGATCGATGTGTAAATTAACTATCAACTATTAATCTCCAATCCTATGTGAAGAGATAATGTTCGGACCAAATTTCTAAACTAACGTGGACAATTCATGCGGACTATTGGTGGTTGCTGCGCTACTTAGATCCAATGTGGCAGCCGGAAGACCAGGACTGACGCTGCCGGTTTCTTCCCGTGGCAAATGCTGCGATCTATTTAGCTTATTTCCAGGACTCGGTGGCGATCTATCTGCTGGTGTATCCGGTGGCGTAACCACGTTTCTGTGTCCGCTCACGTTCAGATGATTGTGCGTCGCCGCGATCGGAGCTGGCGATGAGAGCAACAAGGGCGGTGGAGACATTGACACTGTCGATGATGATATGGTGATGATAGTGTTGGTACTGTGCAGCTCGGCCGTGCGTTGCGTGGCTGGTATTTAGTTGGTTCGTCACGGGCCCGACTTTCGTTGGGCAGCCAGCATGGTGGATGGTTAACGGGCCACGTAGTTGTTGTTGCTGTTGTAGCTGGTGCTGGTTCTGGTGCTGTTGCAGCTGCTGCTGACGCTGCAGCTGTACCGCCGCTTCGCACTGTTCGCGCGCTAACGCCTTCCCGGCATTCGTCTTCTCCTACGAAATAAGAATGATAGGTTAGGTTGTAGTCAGGGGCCATAACAAATTAAAAAAGTTATAATATAAGAATTTACATTTTAGTTGAAATGATTCTAGTTACGAATAAGTATTAAAGATGATTCAAATCTTTTTGGTTACCGATAACCATGGTGAAAACTCTTTTGGATTACTTTCAGCCATTGTCAATCTTATTGTCAATACTACATGCTTGAAGTAGAAGGAGGTGTACAGAGAAAAAGACTTTTTCTCAGCAAATATAATTGTAAATTCGACCAATTGCGGGGAGACGTAATCGCGAGGAGAGACGTCAACGGGGGTCGTAAATCCCCGTTACGATTATAACAATCGACACCACGAATTGATCGATCCCCTGATTTTCGTTGAGATAATAAGGGGTGATTGAGTTTGTATAACACTGTGATTCACAGAATTATAAAGTATATATTTCCAACACTTAGATTACACTGACGTAGAGAAATAAATAGTTAACAACTTGTCGCACGAAGATGCGATAGATATGTACGCTAGAGCAGGGCTCTTATAATGGAAATTAATGTATCAATGGACTTAGCACTATGATATGTTTAAGAGAGAAGATGTATGTTCGACAACACCGAGAACCGACAAAAGATTTGCGTGAAGTATGCGACTCTCGCGCTATGTGTAGACTGCCGCGTTAGTTGGTAGACTGTCTGTCGCTCTTTTTTTTTTTACGGAAGAAAAGTTCGGTGTGGGTATGCCCCTGTGCCTAAAGAACGCGGATTCGTTGGTCCCACTTTCGTTAGGAAAAGTGAGGGTAACGAACCGCGGTGTCGATTGGTCATGACCTGCACTAGTGCTCGAAGGGATGAGTAGGGAGTCTCCTACCATCGTGGTGCGTGAGAAAAACCTAGCTTGTTTTATTACAGGGCTATTCGGATTTTCCTAATGGGTGCATACCCGCTTTCTCCGTGTTTTAAGTGCGACTAATAAACCCAAGGACACCTCTAAAACCGACTGTGTTTCGAGAATATTTTTAAGCTTTAGAAATTCTTCAAGACAAACGGATTGAAGACATATGGCGAAACAATGCAGGGAAGTGAAAGTTATGGTGGGTCCTTAGGTTTATTGACGGTCGAAGTGACGTTACGCAGGCGGTTGTTGTCCGGTCGCGCGGGCTGGCGTGCAGATGTTTTAGGCGGCGTAACAATAATCGTTACTCAATTATTTTGTTCAACAGTTTTACAAATCTCCCAAAAATAAACGAGAATACGAAAATACGCTGAATATCGTGTGTATGGTTATTTATAAAATCCCCTTGAAATAGTTGCGATCGCGGATCACATAAACAAACGAACCTGTCATTCTACAGAGTATCTTTTTCGGTGAAATTAGGCAAACGTAAATGTAACTTCGGTAGAACTCCTCGAGAACTTGTAAGCTTATATCACTCTGACCCAACCAGTCCACTCTAAAGTGTATAATTTATAAAAGGGGATTATATTAATACGCGGAAGATGTGGTAGGTGGTAAGTTTTGCATATGAATGTTTGTTGATACAACGAATGATTAAATGGAGGTTTTCATGAATGTGATAAGGACTAGATCGAATGTTTTAACACTTATAACTAGAATGCGTATTTTTATACAAGTTTGTAGTTTTACGAACATGATCAAAGAAATAAAATTTTAATCGAGATTTGTTTTCTTATATACGTATATTTTAGCGCATTTTATGCATTTTGCGCCATTTGCGTACTTTTCAATTTCGTACGAATAAAATAAAGATCAGCAATATAATTATAACGCTTCTTAAAAATGTGAAAAATCCTGGTTTCCTAAAAGCTTGCAATTGATTTCAGAAAAATTTTTATGAACTCTACCAGATAAATTATGGTAACTCTGAAAACAAAATTTCACGATAAAACGATTTCCGAGTAAAATACACATAAAAGACGATTTAGACGTGTTTGAACGTGTTCGTTTTCTTTTTTAATAGCGATATGTTCTTACCCTCTGCCACACGAAGACGTTATGGACCATTGCGCATCCACAAAACACGATGCCAAGGCCTATGAAAACCGACGTAACGATTGCCGGTGTGACACCAATTACCTCTCAGAGAAAAGACATCGACTCCCGACTGTCGGACGCCAATGCCGCGACGCATCTTAGTCCCCATCAGAGATAAGGCCCCAACCCCGACTTTCGGACTCCTTGGAATCCACACCAAACCCCCCAACATCCCCAAGCCAGGATGTATATAAGCCGAGACTTCACCCAGCCCGGGGAGTTCTCGTTCTAGTTGCTGTTCTTGTACAACACCCCTTTCTCTGTTCAACGTTATTCTACTGTAAGTGCCAAAATCATAATAAAGTTCGATAAAAGAGGATTAATAGTTGGGCTACGACTCAGCTTTCTTTTCTCTCGCAACCCAAGTATCCATTTTACGTGACACCGGCGTCGAATGAAACTGGATGAATGTATACAATATCATACCTGAAAGCATTGTTAGAGGATCATTATAACGCGTATGCCATAACAAGCGGGACAAAGAATCAGCGCAAATACATATTCTCAATACATATAATTCTCGAAGCGTAAACTATATACATATGCTTTTCATTGAAATTTTCAATACTAGTCGCAAATTATTTTTCAATTAATTTATTATTTAAGTCTTTATATATCAATTCTCGACGAATAAATTACATAAATTATAGAGAATCTATCTTCAGACAATAGAGAATTCAATATTTTTGGTCGTTAAGTAATTTAAAAATTTCTAAAACGATTACGTTCGAAGTTTTGGACAGTATTTGAAGTTTCTAACATGACATTAAAAAAAAATAAATAAATTTTATGATATAATTAAAAAAACGTTGTAGTCTATCATAATTTCTATTGCGTCAAATTTATTAAAACGCAGTTTTCTTCTGAACAGAGTCAAAATGTCCGTCTTGAATCGAGTTCAACAGCTTAACGATCGATCGAGCGAATGATAGCTGTGTAAACTAGCATGGCACAACGTAAACTTTAGATTAGATCTCGATCCATCCACCAGCCGTATTCATGCATGACATGAATATTCTGTTTCAGCTCTTTATAAATTAATCTGTTAAAACTTCCCTAAAAGACGATCATTTTTTATTTTTCTAAGAAAAATAATGACTATTCGGCGTTAAAATTAACTTTATTTCCATTGGATTTCTAAACTGATTTCATACACTCAGAGATAGTTCACAGTATCTTTTAGATTCATGCCTGAATTCAAGAAAAATTAAATGTATAACTTATGTACTAGTATCTTTCAAAGAGTTAAAGTTGACAGAATTGAAGGAATTGGTTCTTACCAGTTAGAAAGACGGGAATGCTAATGAAAAACTCTCCGACAGCACATATCCGGCTGATGGATGATTTTTGCAGGTACTTGTTACTCCTGAAACAGACAAAATTTGAAGTGAAAGTCAGTTTCACGATTCTATGATAATTGAGCGAAATATAAATGTTAAGGAAATTCGAGGATTTGGGAATACAAATTATTGACTATATTTCCCACACAACAGTTATACATCTATATAACTCTCTGAAGAACGTCTTGCACGCACGCTGGTCGCCAACCGACTATCCTAGATTCTTCTAACATCTGACAACAGTCTTTTGTCTCCACTAAGTCCTTGACGCCCTCTAACCCTTACACACACACTCTCATGTACAGTGTAAATGTATCACTTCCCTAACAATAAAGGAACCAGTTTTTTGTTTAACAGCCAAGAATCTTTCAAAAATTCTACTGTAATTGATATTTCAAATATATTTAGTCAGACAAAGGATAATCATAATCGCAACGTTAATCTTAACTTTAATTCAAGGATCAAACAGTATCATTATACATATAAAAGTAAACATAAAGTCTATCCACATTATTGTTATTGTTATTATTATTATTATTATATGTTATTCTATAATTGATTTTTATTTCTTTATTATCAATATTATTCTATTTTCTATAATGATTCAATTATAGATCTTATTTTTTGTCAATCATATTTCACTGAAAAGATCACTTTGAAAGTAATCTAATAGTAAAAAATGAAAAATAATCTTTTTCTACCTTGTCTTCATTTTTTACAAACTCTGTCCACCGCCGTAAACCTATTAAATGCATGAAACGACAAAGCAACGCTGCTTCACATAATTCCCCGCTCACGCAGTGTCAATCAGCTCACGACCGCAAACGATACTGCTAATTTCCAGCGACCACGAACGATTTCGCCGTAATTGCCGGTGTGAAATTTACCAATACGTGCTCGAATTGGTCAATAATGGATAGAGCGCTCTTGCACACACTAATCTACCAACAAATAATATTGACTCAATTGAACAACAGCGCATAGATTAACGGACAAACCGCATGTTCCGAACAGATTTACAATCACGGCAGAAAATACATGCCGTTATAGATGTTTCCTGGTCAAGATTAATTTCCACGCGTTAAGAACATTGTAACCGGAATCTAGGAAGAACTAGCACTTCCTGGAATAATACTATTGTGTCCTCGATGAATGTCTCTCCGCAATGCCCTCGAGGGAGTTGTTTTTGTCTTTGGTCGTACGACGTCCGGGATGAGAATTCGGGGAACGGTTTTGCGCTGCTTTAATACTCGCACAACCATCCATCCATGGGACTGCATCTTTTTAGGAGGACCAGTGATTAATCTTTTCCCACTCATTTTCATTTCTAATTTCTCATGAGGCTAAGATTCCTGCATCTTTTATCGTAATAATTTATTAATACTATTAATAAATTGAGACAATTTTACACGTCGTATTTTGCGTTATAAGATGACTTGTAATTTGTAAAATTTACCTGTAAAATTCCTTTGTTTGTTTTACCGA
Organism: Bombus vosnesenskii; assembly: GCF_011952255.1. NCBI lineage: Eukaryota > Metazoa > Arthropoda > Insecta > Hymenoptera > Apidae > Bombus > Bombus vosnesenskii. The sequence continues at coordinate 16,999 of NW_022883224.1, forward strand.
AGCAATAGTTGGCATTTCTATACGACAATAAGAATTTGTTAATACTAATAATTTGTAAGGTTATCATGTTATCATTCTTCTAATGGATAGTATATTATTGAAACTTTTTTTAATATTGAAACGCGATATTTTTTTGGAGAAGAAGTGCATAGTAGTAAAGAGTTGAATTCTACGGACGTAAAAAGTGGACATAACATTTTCTGTACATGGAGTCGCCTGGCCTAAACATTTTATGATTTCCGGGCAAAATACAGACGAATCCAGCGCTGATTTTAAAGTAGCTTCATCCACATAAGCCACAATAAGAAATTCCCACGAAACAGTTGCGTTCATCCCCTTTCGAGGTCGCCGACCTCTTTGAATGCGTTTCAAGAGCGTCATACCAATGAAACTTCGAGTTCTAAACTAATTTCTCAGCCTTTTGCGTTAAATTTAACCTTCCGCGTTAGTGTATTTCGGACGAGCTCCTATTTTACGCTTTCGTCGGCTTCACCAACGTAACACGCAGCATCCGCAAGTAAAACTGTCTCTTAAATTTGATGTGACACCGATACACGACGAGAAGAATCACAATGCCATTTTTATTCCACTTCGTTAATTTTTCGTCGTAAGGTTTAGCTGTAAATAGGATTAAAAAAATTTAGATTAACGAGGAATTTAAAATTGATCTGTTAAATCAACAATTTCCATTAGTTGTCAATAGATTTTATAAGCCTCAGATTACTGAGAAATTATACACATTTCAAAATATTTATCATTGGTTACCCACGCTACACGTAAATTTGATCAATCTACCAATGCACTAACACTGCAATAAATTTCTATTGCAACATTCCACGCTCCTTTGCCGCACCTTAAACTCCTCGCTAGATTTATTCCACCTTAAAGTGTCACATAACTCCTACGACACCGATATCCAATCTTAAACTCCACCAAATTCCAGAGAAACTTGATTTCGTCGAAAGTAAGAGATTAAACTTAAAAAGCAATTTATTTCATCTTTAAACTATCCCAAACTTCTTAAATATAATTTATATATATAAAATATTATACACTTATTGTGTGCATTATATATTTCAAGAACTTTGCAATAAAAAAGAAAACTTATTACATTTAAGATATGGTTATATTGCACAGGCTCGAATATGATAAAGAGGTTAAATAAATGTCTCGAATCTCCGCAACAAACTCACACAAACCACCTAAAACACGTATACACAATGTGCATTCACTACAAACTCGACTCCCATTCCCTGCCAAAATCACAGGCATGCAGAGTCAATTTCACTGCTCGAGCTAGTTGAATAGGGAAGAAGGTCGAGAGCTGGAGTTAAGGAGCATAGTTGGTAAAGAATCGCGTGCCGCCGTGCCATTAAGATCAAGCCCACGATCTCAACAATAAATATTAGACGGTTCTCTGACCTGCATTTCGCGTGCGACTCGGGACGATTCAAAACCGCGTAAATTTCCCATGAGTCGAATCAAACGTTCGCGATTTATCGCATTTAGGTTATATCGATATTGTCCACGAGTGGAGGCATTCAAACACAGATTGCTTTGTGTCACTCTATCGTAACTGCCCGTAATACATGATAATTTAACTTCGAATTCTTTCGAATATATGCACGTAACGAAAAATTTGTATTGGTTAGTCAATTGCAGACCAACCAGTTGTTAGCCAGTGAAAATAATGTAGATAATAATAGTGAAGAATTAGCTCGAGAAGAGTAAACAAACAAGGCGCCTTAATAAAAGGCACAAGGTGGGTCCGCAAAGTGATGGGATTTCGGCGCATGCGCATTGTTTCGCATCAACTTACAATTAGACATGCACGAAAGCTTCATTTCTGCCGCATACATACTTGGATTCGCGTGCATGAAATTCACAAAGTAGGTTATTGCTTGAAAAGCAGCTTTAATCGAGCGAAGCTTTTAACCAGACTGAAATCAAGTCTTGGTTTCTTTAGAAATTCAGATGGAATAAGAGAAACCTATTTTATCTGTGGATAAAGGTTAGGCTGCATCGGTTGGCTTATATGACTTTCCGGTGACTTTGAAGGGTAATACGGCGCCGGCGGTCGAGAAGGTAACTTCTCTATTGAACGAGATCTCATTGATCTCGTCTAAGCAGGAAGAGTCTGTCGGCCCTTCGATTTTATACGAGTCTTTCCATTCACGATCGTGCGAGCTGGCTACAGTCGACGACACGGACCCCCGACAAAACTGTCTGAGCCTATTCAAGGCGACGTCAAATAGTTTCCCTCGGAGAGATGAATGGAGATAAGAATCACCGGAGCGTCTCTGCGCTTCGATGACAATGATATTTGGTAAATCCTCTTCTTGTTTCTCGTTTTGAAAGAAGGTTGTAAAGAAGAGTGCTACTAGATCGTCTAGGGAAATCACACGGTATATATTGCGTAATGCTATTGATTTATCAAAAATAACAAGAGGTTAAGGAGCTTTGGGAAGGTTGATTCAATTTTTTATAACCTGACATCTCTTTGAACAAATGTCTTAAGAAACGCTTGAATAAAATGTTAAAAAAAATAATAATCTTTTAATGAAATAATCATCTAAAATGAAATCTTTTCCTGTATTTTTAGACAATAAAATTTACTATATCCTGCGCCATAATAAGAATCAATTTGCTATGAACTGGTATCTCGGAAATTGTAAGAATTCAGAAAATATAAGGAGGCCGGAAGAGGTAAATGAAATCCACAGAAACATTGACCCAACCTCAGCCCAGTTAGCCAACAAACTAAAATATCTCGCTGCCTTTTCTATATTTACGACCAGAACGTGGTCATTAATTGAGTCTAGCGACTGCACCGTGGACGAGTCACTGACCGATGTTGCTTTAATGGATATGCGGAAAATCACGTGTTCCAGGTTCCAGGGATGTAGTTGTTTTCATTTCCGGAGAATACGGTCGACTCGCGTGTGTATACCAATCTATCTGAGGATAGGTGTTCGTTAGAATTACTAACTATATTATTTTCAACCTTGTGATTAAAATTTTTAAACGTCACTTAATAGCAATTCAGTCGAGTAAGTACAAACTTTCAAATGTCCTAATTTTCAAATCTTTATATTTTTTAATCTCAAAGATATTTTATTATTTGCCGTAGATCAAGCTTCGTGTTACCGGTACTGTAACATTACAATCCTACGAGAAGCAGAAAATAGTGAAAAAATCTGACCTAATAGATAGTAGTCAATATTCCTCTGACGCGTCTTATGCGAACCGCAGTTAGAGGAAATGCAAATAAGCTCTTGCGAAACGGTTTGCCGCACGACAAGCCTACGAACAACGCCCAATGCAAGTTCGGTGGGAGTTACAGGAAGAGGGACGTCTAAAATCAACTAGGAATCCCTATTCAATCGTCTAATTTTCGATTCCGGCATTGAACTTCCCGAAGAAAATTAAATACAATTCCGACTCGAGATTTAATTTCAGTCTCGTAGCTAATGCAATCTAATCGCGTTTGCAAGGCTACGCTTCCGATCAGAAGCCACGCGCTTCGACCGCGTACTTTCCGCATCGGAAGCGTACGCTTCGGTACTAACCGCGTCGATTTTCAAAGGAATCATTGAGCACCGGAAGAAGAAGGAGTAAGAATAAAAGCACGTAAACCGGCAGGAAGTCAATCGAGACAAAATCGATATCGTTGAAAGTCGAAAAAAGACCCGAATTTAGGCTACAGTACATATTCGAATTGAATATATTCAAGGTTTAGATTTTCCTCTCCTGAAAATTATAAACATAAATGAGTCGACAAGCGATCTTGAAAAGCGTCTGTTCCATCTAGATTATGTAAATTGCGTGAATTACCGTTAGCCATAATTCATAATTTATCGAAAAAGCGCGCTTCTTCTCAACCACGCTTTCCCCTACCAGCATCGACATTATCGGCAGATCGATAAGTATCAAAATACCACAAAGATATTAATCTCATCTTTCTTCTAACCGCGAAAAAATGCCGCGCAAATGATACAACAACAGATCAGCCAGAAACATCGAATTCTCCACGCTTCCGACTGCAAGAAGAAAAACAAAGTTATTTGTGTATGATGGAAACGTCTCTGGACGATGCTCTTGTCACAGACGAAATTCGAGCAGCTGTATATAACAAACCGAAATTCCGAACGCCTTATCGCGTGTGACCGTCCGGTCAGCATCCGTTCTCAGCCGCCTGAGTGGCATTCGATCACTCCAGCCGTTCTCCGAATTTTACATAAAGTGTAAACAAAACCTTCTCCCACTCCAACGAATGGAAGAATATAAATTCTCCCTTCAAAATCATCCAGTCAGTCTAATAAAAAAATTCTTAACTAATCCAAGTATCGAAAGTGTATCATCGCGAACCGAAAAAATTGTATAAATTGAGTAAAAAATAAAAAGAACTTTATCTCCTTGTCGGAAATTAACAAGTTCCTTACTTTTTACCTTAATTTTACACGACACTCTTAAGCGGTCGAGTGCGCGCGAGAATAGCATCGCGGATCGGCATTTCCACGGTGAGGATTGTAAAATGGTTACGCAGATGATGGATCATACGCATGGACCGTAGAGACTATCGTGAATGATGGATCAGACACACATACGCGTTCTTCGCTCTTCCGATATTCTTCGTAACAACTGCTGCGATCTCGTCATTGGAAACGATCTCGGGAAATTCAATCGAATATCGAGGAAATTTATAGAAAGCTACAGCTGTGTTCGAGTATTATTCTAGAGAAAAGTGGTTAACTCTATGAGACTAACGATACAATACGTCTCAAGATAACTTTTAGGAAAATGATTGTACCTTTAAAATTCTTTCGACACTTTTCGGTATATTCTTGTCATTGGTTCTGAAAGTATTTGGTTAATTTGCTGGTTAATAGGAAGTTGGTTAAAACCGAAGTTAGTTAAAGAAATAAGTAAACACGAAACCCGTGGATACTCTAGACATATGATTCTACCTGCACGCGACAAAAATATTCATGCTCTGAACAAGGAAAGAAGTATTGTTAGATTCGCGTCATGCTGCAAATGAAAGATTTACAGCTCGAACCCAATTATCTGTTACATTACATTCTCGGGCACGTGTAGGCTGAACGTCATGATATATGAACACAAGTATAGAAAGAACAACATGGATGTTTCGCGCGAAGAAAACGAAGCTTCACATATACAGTGTATAACCACTCGACAGTATTTGCTCACGAAAAATACGAGTTGTTAAAGTCTAACAAAAATTACGTATACAGTGGCAAAGAAGAAAACTGTTATGCCGTTTACTCTTATTTCTAATTGACAGAAAGTCGTCAACGAACAAAGAGCGCCTTTTCTTATTCTCTGTACCTTCGCGATGCAATCACAGAAATTCTCCAAAATGCTTCGTGTCGACTAAACAAAGAAAAAAAAAATGGCAGCTGCTAAGAGCAAACTACCTCCGGAATTTTCTTCGTTTCTAAGTGAACCAGGAAGAAA
>NW_022883225.1:0-16324 GCF_011952255.1 Bombus vosnesenskii
CATATTTTTAAGCTTTAGAAATTCTTCAAGACAACGGATTGAATACATATGGCGAAACAATGCAGGGAAGTGAAAGTTATGGTGGGTCCTTTGGTTTATGGAGGGTCGAAGTGACGTTACGCAGGTCGGTTGTTGTCCGGTCGCGCGGGCTGGCGTGCAGATGTTTTAGGCGGCGTAACATACGTTATTACGTTATTCTTTATAACGTAACACGTTATAAAGTTATACTGAATAACGAAATAAGTTATAACGTTATACTATATAACGTAATACGTTATTACGTTATTCTATCTAACATAATACGATATAAAGTTATACCATAAAACGTAATACATTATAACGTTATACCATATAGCGTTATACTAAATAACGTAATACGTTATAACGTTATACCATATAACGTAATACGTTATAACTTAATTCTGTGTAATGTCATACGTTATAACGTTATACTGTATAACGTGATACGATGTAGCGTTATACTATATAACGTAATACGTTATAACGTTATTCTATGTAACGTCATACGGTATAATGTTATACTACTTAACGTAATACGTTATAACGTTATAACATATAACGTGCTACGTTATAGTGTTACACTGCCTAACATAATACGTTATAACGTTACACAATATAATGTAATACGTTATAACGATATACTCTATAACGTAGTACGTTATAATGTTACACTGCCTAACGTAATACGTTATAACGTTATACTATAAAACGTAATACGTTATAAAATTAGGCTATATAGCGTAATAAGTTATAACGATATACTCTATAACGTAGTACGTTATAATGTTACACTGCCTAACGTAATACGCTATAACGTTATACTATAAAACGTAATACGTTATAACGTTATACTATATAGCATTATACTATATAACGCAATACGTAATAACGTTATACCATATAACGTAATACGTTATAACTTAATTCTATGTAATGTCATACTTTATAACGTTATACTGTATAACGTGATACGATGTAGCGTTATACTATATAACGTTATTCTATGTAACGTCATACGGTATAATGTTATACTACTTAACGTAATACGTTATAACGTTATAACATATAACGTACTACGTTATAGTGTTACACTACCTAACGTAATACGTTATATCGTTACACAATATAATGTAATGCGTTATAACGATATACTCTATAACGTAGTACGTTATAATGTTACACTGCCTAACGTAATACGTTATAACGTTATACTATAAAACGTAATACGTTATAGCGTTATACCATATAGCATAATACTATATAACGTAACTCGTTATAACGTTATACCATATAACGTAATACGTTATTACGTTGTTCTATATAAAGTAATACGTTATAACGTTATTCTGCGGAACGTCATGCTTTATAAAATTACTCTATATAATGTAATATGATATAACATTATACTATATAACGTAATACGGTATAACGTTATACTATATAACATAATACGTTATAACTTTATACTATAAAACGTAATACGTTATAACGTTATTCTATGTAACGTCATACGTTATAAAATTATACTATATAAAGTAATACATTTTAACGTTATACTATATAACGTAATACCGTATAGCGTTGTACTATATAACGTAATACGTTATAACATTACACTATAAAACTGATTATGTTACAACGTTATACCATATGTCGTAATTCGTTATAACGTTATTCTATAAAATGCAATACGTTATAATGTTATACCATAAAACGTAATACGTTATTACGTAATGCCATATAGTGCAATACGTTACAACGTTATCCTATAAAATGCAATACGTTATACCGTTATACCATATAACGTGATACGGTATAACGTTATACTATATAACATAATGCGTTATAACTTTATACTATAAAACGTAATACGTTATAACGTTATTCTATGTAACGTCATACGTTATAAAATTATACTATATAAAGTAATACATTATAACGTTATACTATATAACTTAATACGGTATAACGTTATACTATATAATGTAATACATTATAACATTACACTATAAAACTGAATATGTTATAACGTTATACCATATGTCGTAATCCGTTATAACGTTATTCTATAAAATGCAATACGTTATAATGTTATACCATATAACGTAATACGTTATAACGTTATACCATAAAATGTAATACCTTATAACTTTATACTATAAAACGTAATACGTCATAAAGTTTAAGTATATAACGTTATAGTATATAACGTAATACGTTATAACGATATACTATATAACGTAATACGTTATAATGCTACACTGCCTAACGTAATTCGTTACAAAGTTATACTATCTAATGTAATACGTTATAACGTTATACTATACAATGTAATACGTTAGAATGTTATTCCATAAAACGTAATACGTTATAACGTTATACCATATATCGTATTACGTTATAACGTTATACCATATAATGTAATACGTTGTAACGATATACTCTATAACGTAGTACGTTATAATGTTACACTGCCTAACGTAATACGTTATAACGTTATACTATAAAACGTAATACGTTATAAAATTAGGCTATATAGCGTAATAAGTTATAACGATATACTCTATAACGTAGTACGTTATAATGTTACACTGCCTAACGTAATACGTTATAACGTTATACTATAAAACGTAATACGTTATAGCGTTATACCATATAGCATTATACTATATAACGTAATACGTTATAACGTTATACCATATAACGTAATACGTTATAACTTAATTCTATGTAATGTCATACGTTATAACGTTATACTGTATAACGTGATACGATGTAGCGTTATACTATATAACGTTATTCTATGTAACGTCATACGGTATAATGTTATACTACTTAACGTAATACGTTATAACGTTATAACATATAACGTACTACGTTATAGTGTTACACTGCCTAACGTAATACGTTATAACGTTACACAATGTAATGTAATACGTTATAACGATATACTCTATAACGTAGTACGTTATAATGTTACACTGCCTAACGTAATACGTTATAACGTTATACTATAAAACGTAATACGTTATAGCGTTATACCATATAGCATAATACTATATAACGTAACTCGTTATAACGTTATACCATATAACGTAATACGTTATTACGTTGTTCTATATAAAGTAATACGTTATAACGTTATTCTGCGGAACGTCATGCTTTATAAAATTACTCTATATAATGTAATATGATATAACATTATACTATATAACGTAATACGGTATAACGTTATACTATATAACATAATACGTTATAACTTTATACTATAAAACGTAATACGTTATGACGTTTTTCTATGTAACGTCATACGTTATAAAATTATACTATATAAAGTAATACATTTTAACGTTATACTATATAACGTAATACGGTATAAAGGTTGTAAATTATATAACGTAATACGTTATAACATTACACTATAAAACTGATTATGTTACAACGTTATACCATATGTCGTAATTCGTTATAACGTTATTCTATAAAATGCAATACGTTATAATGTTATACCATAAAACGTAATACGTTATTACGTAATGCCATATAGTGCAATACGTTACAACGTTATCCTATAAAATGCAATACGTTATACCGTTATACCATATAACGTGATACGGTATAACGTTATACTATATAACATAATACGTTATAACTTTATACTATAAAACGTAATACGTTATAACGTTATTCTATGTAACGGCATACGTTATAAAATTATACTATATAAAGTAATACATTATAACCTTATACTATATAACGTAATACGGTATAACGTTATACTATATAACGTAATACGTTATAACATTACACTATAAAACTGAATATGTTATAACGTTATACCATATGTCGTAATCCGTTATAACGTTATTCTATAAAATGCAATACGTTATAATGTTATACCATATAACGTAATACGTTATAACGTTATACCATAAAATGTAATACCTTATAACTTTATACTATATAACGTAATACGTTATAACGTTATTCTATGTAACGTCATACGTTACAGCGTTACACTATATAATGTAATATGTTATTACGTTGTACTATAAAACGTAATACGTTATAACGTCATACCATATAACTTTATACTATAAAATGTAATGCGTTATAACGTTATTCTATAAAATGCAATACATTATAACGTTATACAATATGTCGTAATCCGTTATAACGTTATTCTATAAAATGCAATACGCTATAATGTTATACCATATAACGTAATACGTTATAATGCTACACTACCTAACGTAATTCGTTATAACGTTATGCTATCTAATGTAATACGTTATAACGTTATACTTTATCACGTAATACGTTATAACATTATACCATATAATGTAATACGTTATAACGTTATACTATAAAATGCAATACGTTATAACGTTATACCATATAACGTAATACGTTATAACGTTATTCTATGTAACGTCATACGTTATAAAATTATACTATATAACGTAATACGGTATCACGTTATACTATATAACGTAATAAGGTATAACTTTATACTATAAAACGTAATACGTTATTACATTATACTGTATAACGTAATACGTTATAACTTTACACTATAAAATGTAGTACGTTATAACGTTATTCTATAAAACGTAATACGTCATAACGTTAGACTATATAACGTGATACGATATAACGTTATACTATATAGCGTCATACGTTATAACGTTACACTATATAACGTCATACATTATAACGTTACACTATATAACGTAACTCGTTATAACGTTATACCATATAACGTAATACGTTATTGCGTTGTTCTATATAAAGTAATACGTTATAACGTTATTCTGCGGAACGTCATGCTTTATAAAATTACTCTATATAATGTAATATGATATAACATTATACTATATAACGTAATACGGTATAACGTTATACTATATAATGTAATATGTTATTACGTTGTACTATAAAACTGATTATGTTACAACGTTATACCATGTGTCGTAATTCGTTATAACGTTATTCTATAAAATGCAATACGTTATAATGTTATAACATAAAACGTAATACGTTATTACGTAATGCCATATAGTGCAATACGTTACAACGTTATCCTATAAAATGCAATACGTTATACCGTTATACCATATAACGTGATACGGTATAACGTTATACTACATAACATAATACGTTATAACTTTATACTATAAAACGTAATACGTTATAACGTTATTCTATGTAACGTCATACGTTATAAAATTATACTATATAAAGTAATACATTATAACGTTATACTATATAACGTAATACGGTATAACGTTATACTATATAACGTAATACGTTATAACATTACACTATAAAACTGAATATGTTATAACGTTATACCATATGTCGCAATTCGATATAACGTTATTCTATAAAATGCAATACGTTATAATGTTATACCATATAACGTAATACGTTATAACGTTATACCATAAAATGTAATACATTATAACGTTATACTATATAACGTAATACGTTATAACGTTATACAATATAGCGTTATACTATATAACATAATGCGTTATAAAGTTATACTATAAAACGTAATACGTTATAAAGTTATACTAAAGAACGTAATACGTTATAACTTTATACCGTATAACGTAACACGTCTTAACGTTTTTCTATGTAACGTCATACGTTATAACGTTATTCTGTAGAACGTCATACGTTATAACGTTACACTATATAATGTAATACGGTATAACGTTACTGTATATAACGTAATACGTTATAACGTTATACTATGTAACGTAATACGTTATAACGTTATACTACCTAACCTAATACCTTATAACATTATACCATATAATGTAAAACGTTATAACGTTATTCTATGAAATGCAATACGTTATAACGTTATACCATATAACGTAATACGTTATATCGTTATAACTTTACACTATAAAACGTAATACGTTATAACGTTATAGCATATATCGTAATACGTTATAACGTTATTCTGTGGAACGTCATACGTTCTAACGTTACACTACATCATGTAATACGGTATAACGTTATACTATATAACATAATACGTTATAACTTTATACTATAAAACGTAATACGTTATAATGTTATTCTATGTAACGTCATACGTTATAAAATTATACTATATAAAGTAATACATTATAACATTATACTGTATAACGTAATACGGTATAACGTTATACTATATAACGTAATACGTTATAACATTACACTATAAAACTGAATATGTTATAACGTTATACCATATGTCGTAATCCGTTATAACGTTATTCTATAAAATGCAATACGTTATAATGTTATACCATATAACGTAATACGTTATAACGTTATTCTATGTAACGTCATACGTTATAAAATTATACTATATAAAGTTAGACACTATAACATTATACTATATAACGTAATACGGTGTAACGTTATACTACATAACGTAATACGTTATAAAATTACACTATAAAACTGAATATGTTATAACGTTATACCATATAACGTAATACGTTATGCCATATAGTGTAATACGTTATAACGTTATCCTATAAAATGCAATACGTTATACCGTTATACCATGTAACGTAATACGTTATAGCGTTATTCTATGTAACGTCATACGTTATGAAATTATACTATATAAAGTAATGCGTTATAACGTTATACTATATAACGTAATACGTTGTAACGTTATACCATATAATGTAATACGCTATAATTTTATTCTATAAAATGCAATACGTTATAACGTTATACCATATAACGTAATACGTTATAACGTTATTCTATGTAACGTCATACGTTATAAAATTATACTATATAAAGTAATACGTTATAACGTTATACTATATAACGTAATATGGTATAACGTTATACTATATAACGTAATACGTTACAACTTTATTTTATGTAACGTCATACGTTATAAAGTTATACCATATAACGTAATACGTTATAACGTTATTCAATATAACGTAATACGTTATAACGTTGTACCATATAACGTAATACTTTATAACGTTATTCTATGTAACGTCATGCGTTATAACGTTATTCTATGTAACGTTATACGTTATAACGTTACACTATATAACGTGATACGATATAACGTTATACTATATAACGTCATACGTTATAACGTTACACTATATAACGTAACTCGTTATAACGTTATTCAATATAACGTAATACGTTATTACGTTATACTATATAACGTAATACTTTATAACGTTATTCTATGTAACGTCATGCGTTATAACGTTATTCTATGTAACGTTATACGTTATAACGTTACACTATATAACGTGATACGATATAACGTTATACTATATAACGTCATACGTTATAACGTTACACTATATAACGTAACTCGTTATAACGTTATACTATATAACGTAATACGTTATTACGTTATACTATATAACGTAATAAGTTATAACATTGTAGTATCGTGGACGAAAGGCCTAAGAAATATCGGGCGAACTATAAACAATGTCGCCAGATTGTCGAAGCACCGACAGGCCCAACAATGTATCGTCGGTCTTTCGGTCGAATAGGTTACGCAAAAAAAGGCCTACGTGACTTTGACTACGAGCGGTTGCGGAGCACGTGCGTGGTGGGGCAAAGAAAAAGACAAAGGAACGATGAGTCAGTTGAAAAACAGAGTGTGATTAGAAAAGCAGAGTGCGAGTCGAGGAGCCGTGTGCGAGTTGAGCGGAGACAGAGGTTGCGAGTGGCGTTGCCGAGAGAGTGTGGATTGCGCTGTTTTCTGTGCGTTTGGCGTGAATAGTTCAGGTTGAACAACAATCGTCTTTTTCTGTCTGATTAACATCTCTATTGTCCCGCTTTGTAAACACATTATATCACGATATTACATTTTTTGGGGGCTCAGCCGGGATTGGACAAGACAGAAAACGAAACGGTTTAACAGAGCTATTCGAGCTAATTGTGAATTTACCGGTACGCGGTGCGGTAAAAGACGATATCGTTGACGGTTTAAGTTTGTGTAGTGTGAAAAATGGCAAACGTCGGGGACGAGCGATTGTCGGGTGAAGAGGGTTCGACGCTGGAGGAGCTGAGGAGTAAGCTCGCGCGAATGAACCTCCCTATATCGGGTGCGAGGTCAGTGCTGATTGCAAGGCTGAATCGGGCGTGTAGGGCTGGACAATCGTATCGTAAGGGATCGACGGGCGGTGAAGAGCTAACCGGTCAACGAGATTTAGAAAACGTACAGAGAGCTGAGCGTGATTGTAACGAAGATGAAGATGTTGAGAAAATGAATACGAAGGAGTTGAAGGAGCGCCTCGCTAGTTTGGGTTTAAAAACGACGGGAAGAAAAGTAGAATTACGCGCACGGCTACAAGCGGCCATGGATGGCAACGACATATCGTTGGAAGAAGAAAGCGACGACGAAAGTGAGGATGAAGATGACAAGAAAAACACAAGAGGATATAAGAGAGATACGCGAAGGGTGTATCAGGACCGTGATGAATATTGTCGAAGGGCATGCGTTGGTTCGACACTGAGTTTTAGAGACGTCGAAGATGCATTAGAGTCGTTTAGTGGCGACAAAGGTGAAAATGTCGAACGATGGTTCGAGTCGTTCGAGGAAGTCGCTGATACGTGCATGTGGTCGGATGGGCAGAAGGCAGTCTACGCCAGGAAGCTGCTGAAGGGATCAGCGAAAATATTGGCGAGATTCGAGTGTCATGCCAGGACTTGGCATGAGTTGAAGAGGGGGCTAGTGAAAGAATTTTCGGGGAAAGTCAACAGTAGGCAAGTTCATCAGAAACTTGAAGAAACGAAAAAGGAGAGTGATGAAGCATGTTTGGCTTACATGTACCGTATGCTCGAAATAGCTAGCCATGTGGACATGGAGGAGGAAGCAAAGGTGGAATACATAGTGGATGGAATAATAGACGACGAGAACGATAAGGCTGTATTGTACGGCGCTACGTCAATCAAAGAGTTGAGGAAGAGGTTAGTGATGTACGAAGAGCAGAAGAGTCGCAGAGCAAAGTCGATTGTGAAGCCGGCTAAAACCCAGAAGAACGGGAAGCCCAGTCAATCTGTAGATGTAATGAAGAAAAGAAGATGCTTCATTTGCGGTAGTGAGGATCATCTAAGTGTTAAATGTCCGGAGAGGGGAGAAGGTGTTAGGTGTTCCGAGTGCAGCGGATTTGGACATATTGCAGCGAGGTGTACGGCACGACCGAAAGAGACTTGCGTAGTGTCAAGATCCGAAAAAGGGAAGTATGTGAAAGAAGTGGCGATAGATGACTGTAGGTTTGTGGCATTAGTGGATACGGGTAGTGATCTCACGTTCATCCGATCAGACGAGTATGCGAGGTTAGAGTCACCACCGCTAGGTAAATGCAAGTTTAAGTTCGACGGTTTTGGTTCCGCTGGCATTGAGACCTGGGGTGAATTCACTAAGGTAATGACGGTTGATGGGTGTAAACTGCCAATCACTTTGCACGTTGTTTCAAACAAAATATTGATGAAGCACGGCTTGTTGTTAGGCACTGATTTTCTGGATCAGGTAGAGTTACGGGTTAAACGGGGCGAAGTGACTTTCTTGCGGCTTGACGAACAGACTAACAAAGACGTGTCGGATGTGTTTAGAATTAACGTAGTAGAACAGACTGACGAAACAGACCTAACACACGTACAGGAACCGCATTATCGTGAAGCGATTCGAGATATCGTTAGGGGGCATAGGCCGGAGAAGAAGCGAGACGTCGGAATAACCGCAAAAATAGTTTTGGAAAGCGACAAGCCGGTAGCGCGAAGACCGCGAAGACTGGCGCCGTCGGAAAGAAAGGAAGTAGATGATCTGATGGAAGCGTGGACAAACGAGGGTGTCATCAAATCGTCAGACTCGGAGTATGCGAGTCCGATAGGTGTAGTTAGAAAGAAAGATTTGTGTGTGCGTGCGGCTAGATGGGCCTTGTTACTAGGCGAGTTTAAGTATCAGGTGTGTCATCGGCCGGGGAAAAGTATGCAGCATGTAGATGCTTCGAGTAGGAACCCCCTGCCGAGCACTATGTATGTAACGGAGAGTGAAGACGGGCTGATTGCACGGTTGAGAAGGGCACAGAACAAGGACATTGAAGTCCGTAGGATTTTGGACGCCGCAACGTGCAGTCAGGCCGATGGGCAGGTAGTAAGAAACAATATTTTGTATAAGGAGTGTAAGGACGATGTGCTAATAGTAGTATCGAAGGTGATGCGGGCTCAAGTAGTCAGGCAAGCGCACGAGCGTGGGCATTTCGAGGTTACCAAAACAGAAGCTATGGGCAAGAAGGACTTCTGGTTCAAGGGGTTACGCGAAAAGGTCGAATACGTGGTATCCAACTGCCTTGACTGTAGCCTAACCGAACGAAACATAGGTAAGCTAGAAGGGAACCTGCGAAATTACAAGAAAAGAAGAAAGCGTGCGAAGCAGTACCGAAGGAAGGACCCGCACACACCTCGATTTTATGAAACCTTGGGTCCTAAACGCCGAAAGTGACGCATCTGATGACAGCGAGATAGAAGGCAACATCTGAGGGCAGATGTTATTGCAGGATGGCCGAGTGTAGTATCGTGGACGAAAGGCCTAAGAAATATCGGGCGAACTACGAACAATGTCGCGAGAGCCGAGGCGCCGTCGGGCCCATCAATGTGTCATCGGTCTTTTCAAGTGCATAGTTTCGTGGAAAAGACCTACGTGACCCTGGCCACGAGCGCTTGCAGAACACGTGTGCGGTGGGCCTAGGAAAAAGACAACGGAATGCGGCAACGGCCAGAGCGTTAGTCGAAAAGCAGAGTGCGAGCCGAGGAGCCGTGTGCGAGTTGAGCGGAGACAGAGGTTGCGA
Source organism: Bombus vosnesenskii (assembly GCF_011952255.1). Classification (NCBI taxonomy): domain Eukaryota; kingdom Metazoa; phylum Arthropoda; class Insecta; order Hymenoptera; family Apidae; genus Bombus; species Bombus vosnesenskii. Next base: position 10,875 of record NW_022883225.1, read on the forward strand.
GTGGCGTTGCTGAGAGAGTGTGGATTGCGCTGTTTTCTGTGCGTTTGGCGTGAATAGTTCAGGTTGAACAACAATCGTCTTTTTCTGTCTGATTAACATCTCTATTGTCCACTCTTTGTAAACACATTATATCACGATATTACACGTAACGTAGCGTTTCTATACGTAGAAGAATATAGAGAATAAAGAGGCAAAATGTGAAAGTACTTATTATTATATGTTACGTCGCGTAACACTACCTAGCCGAGGCCACACACCGCTGGCAATATGGCAACCAGATGTCTTCGGATACTCCCAGCGTATCTTCCATGATTTCAAGGACCTTCCATAAATCACATAGATTTCCTAGAAAAGGTCCTCCAAACGAAACAAACATCTGGTCCGGAGGAATTTCTAGAGACTATTGTCTACCACGGCTTAACAAGGGAAAGTCAGTTTTTGTCACGTACGCTGCAACTTTCCTCCCACTAACCACTTTCTCTCGAGGGCGGTTAAGACCCTTCGTTTAACCAATTAAAACGAAGCCTATTCCCTCACTCTCCTAAATAACATCGGCACCAACCAATCCGATGGTCCCGTGCGCTAGACACACTCATCCTTAGCTCTCCTCCGAGACAGCATCGTCTCCCAAGAGTACTGTTTTTGCATCCTTCGAACGGTCAACATCCTTCGAGCGGGTATACACACCCGCAGATCACTCAGTCACTCATCTCGTACACACGCACCAGTGTAACTATCCTCGCTATAAGTTGTGGAATAAACGGTGAAATATAACTTACTACTGTGTCATATTCAAATCAACTACCTCTGTTATCCTAAACGAAACAGGGGAACGACTACTTCGCGGCGTCGATTCACCGAATCGTAGCGAGAAGTTACGCCTCTCGCTGACGCGTTTTCCTCGCGACCGCGTCTCTCCGCGAACGGTCGTAACATTATATGATATCATTGCTTTTCTACAACTCGAGACACGATCGTCGATATGAAATTTTAACAATTTGCGCTTATTGATTTTGAAAGCGTTCGTATTTTTACTCCTTTTATTTCTCGCCTCTCCTTACTTCGCACAGGCACCAGAATGATGGCAACATCTTTTTTCGAACAGAACTGTCATAGATTTGTCGCAAGTTTCTTCGACTTTCGCTGTCGGTGCTCCAAGAAAATATGATTTCTGCTGTTTTAGCTTTATTTCGTTATCGGTCGCCTGTAATTCGCTTCTATGTTAATCTTCAGACTTGTTTATTAACGGAGACAAATTGTTGATTTCACGTTCACAATATCGGGAGCGTCTTCTTAAACGTCAACACCATTTCTATGGCTACTCTGTCAATCGTTTAATTTCCTTATCGTTTGCCGTTATGTAAAAAAATGTGAAAAATAGGGATCTAACGTTTTCGCTATACATATATCGATTAATAAACACTTTTTAAACCGTTCGATCATTAAATAGACCGAACTCGTGCGTTTATCGAATTGAATACATAAAATATCGGCTGCATAAATTTTCTCAAAGAAATCGAGCGATACAACAAATGCCTCCACTATCGAACCATGACAGTAACTGTTTCTTATCTAGCAATGTGTGATCGATACAAGAAATTCTTCGATATTCTAAGTATATTTCTTTCATACCCGGATGTCGAAGCTTTCCGTCAAAAAGCCATGGAAACCGATGAAAATATGGCACTTTCAATTTCTCCGATAACTCTGTAAGACGAAGGAAATGACGTTCTCATAAGTCAAGGATAGCTACTCTTTTAACATTGTCGGTAGATCGTTGGAAAGCAGTCGTTTCGCTTGGAATTTCTTCCCTTTCTGGACGCGTCGTATCTCGTTTCGTCTACCACTTTTATTCCATTACATTGCCGCGAACCTGCACAGGTCACTCGTCGCTTCGGAACACAACCGTCAGGTGTACGCCAATACCAACACCGACTGCGTCAACAAAACAGACACTAACGTCACTAATGATGCTAACCGAGCTAACACCGATGGAATAAGGAACACGAACGGCCAGCGAGACCGATAAAGATGTGTTGCTGAAAACCCAGGGGTCGTTCCGGTGCACGTTTTATTACTCTACGTGGCTCTGTGTCTTTTCTTCCCGTTGACGCAGCTATCCCCATATCGCTACTTACCTTACCTATCGCGCTATTTCTTTTTTTTTTCGCGTTTATGTACCTTTTAATGTCCACCGATAAACGATGCTTTCACGTGCATCGCTCGGATATTTCAAAACTATTATTATTTTAGAGAGCGAGCTTTTTCATTTTTTATAGTCTGCTATTTGCTGGTCCAGAGGAGCTCTTTTCTTTGTTTCTTGGACGAAAGATTTATTTGGACGAAATTAGTTAGCTAGTAATTAATTAACAGAATTAAACGAATTTCTGTCAACTGAGTTCATTTATCTGAACTATTGTAAACGAAGAATCATAGATAATTAGAAAAAATTGGTGTTGGTATAAACGAAATTCTACCGTATACGCTATTTAAACAAGCCTTACGAAATATGCAGGATGGTTGGTAACTGGTGGTACAAGCGGAAAGGGGGTGATTCTACGCGAAAAAAGAACTCGAAAATATAGAATAAAAATTTTTTTTTAATTTTTCTTTTTTTAAATTTTTTTAAAAATCTACAGTGAGATCCGTTATAACGACACGCGTGCCGAGCGAAAATTCAAAGTCGATTTTCTCGAAAACGAAGCCTCGAACGAAAAATTGTTATTCTATATTTTCGACTTCTTTTTTCGCATAGAATCGCCCCCTTTCCGCTTGTACCACCAGTTACCAACCACCCTGTATATATATGATCGTTTAACGTTCATTATTTCCTCATATTTCGCAATTTGATTTACGCGAAAATCGAATTGGTTAGAATTTGAAAGATGGCTGTTGGCGAGATTAAAAGGCAAAACTAGTTAGGAAGATTCTACGCGAAACATCTGTGATATAGACGCTCACTGATGTATTTGCCACGTAAACAATAATTACCGCATGCAATTAAGAGGATCCTTACTACGCGAAGAGGATGTAGGTGATGGGGTTGGTGATAGTCTGGCAACTTCTCGTTCCATATATAGCGGCGAGGCATCGAAACGGAACGACTGACAGCGCGTGTCGACACGGCAGATGAAGAGATTTCGACTTGGTTACATTCGATCTTGTTACTCTGTGTCAGAGCTGCGAGCTTTCCGGAAAATTTGAGTTAGCCTCGTTACTTAGCGAACGAATTTCAGTCTGTCGGCATTTTCTCTATAATCAGCATACGAGTATAGCAGCAACCGTGTCATTGAAAAATTAACGTGCTGCTAGATAAATTATGAACGAATAAGATAAAAATTCATACGCCAGATACTTGTCCGACGCAAACGTTTAAGAATTTTATATCTGACACGAAAGTCGGAGAATTTTTAATGTGATTCAGAAATGAAATGATTTCCGATAAGATATACGAAGATTGATAGAACGAGTGGAAAACTTTCGAGTGATTTAGATACATCTATCGATATTTTGTAAGTGGTACTTTGTAAGCCGGATAATTAGCGTTATCCGCGTATAAGATAAGTTTCGAATATTTTTAATATTAATCATATTACAGTTGCAAGATTTCGTAGACAATTTAAGGAATTGAAATATCATTATATAGAAATGTTCTGCTAATTTTCAAGTAATTATTTGCTCTCCTTTAATGATAAAAGCTGACTTTCAAAGCAAACGATCCGCATTAAGCGACACAAAGCATTTGTGCTTTTACCGTAGGTAGAAACGAATAAATACACGAGTACAGCATTCGTTTCGTCGATTAAAGCTTGCAACTATAATATTTATATGTTCTAGGAGATGTTGGTTTCTTTCTTAGCGAAAGTAATAGTACCGTCCTGATCTTGCCAATAATTATTGTACATTCGATGATCAATAGTAAGTTATTACGGATTCTAATTTTTAAAATCACGTTACACATTCTTCGGTTCTTACATTTTCGTCTCTTTTTTTCTGAAATGTGCTATGTCTTACATGATTTTCCTCTTACTACTAGTTCCCACTCTGCTGTATTGATCATGTAATACCTACCTAGGCATGCATGTATATACATATACCATATCCCTATTCCATTACCTATTTCTACAAGACCAAAACTCCACCGCGTAATCTCGCCTAGTTCTCAAGTCAAAATTACCTATACATATAACTAGACATTGATTCTTATCATACTTAACGTTTTTTCTTCAGTGACATTATTTTCTTATCGTGTCTTCACATTTATACGTGTATATTCGTATCTAGCGTTTGTTCAGTCTGGAATTAAATGCTGTTTGCGTATACAATAAAGTCTTCGCCTCTGTTTATTTTATCCGAGCAATTCGGTCTTAACATTTATCTTGCCAAATACAAAATGCAAATCAATAGTCGCATAAACACAAAAATAGAATGAACGAAATCTTCTGTACTGAAATAATATTAACGACGACAAAAGTGAACCGAATCTGACAAATAGTACGCAACTGTGACATCAAAATTCATAAATACAGTTCACGATTTCGTGATTTAGCAACTCCGTATTTTTCAACAAATTTCGAAACTAGCAAAACGATGATCTATATCCTCCTAATGTCACGTGCCTCGTACTTTATCGTGCTTGCCCTATTTACGATTTCTTTGTCTTTCGTACGATAGGTTTTTAAAACTTACAATCGAAATATCTTTTTCGAACGCAAATTATGATTTCGTAATACCGAGAATTAATGCTTTTCAGCTAAAAGATACGAATGCAAAGAACTCTTGTGTGAATATAAGAATACCAACCGATGTATGGAAAATATAGTATGGCCAAAATTAACTCGTGATTAATTCGATTGAAAACTATAACGGTATCCAATTTCACCGATACATATAGCATCAGTTTTCAGAGCTAAAAATTTTTGTCACGTCTCCCTTCCCAAAATCGCTTCGTGTATCACTCTGAAAGAGAGTAAAGAGGGCGGGGGGAGGGGGCTGGCCTTGGGGGAATCGGAAGAAGAGTGGTAAAAGAGGAAAGAATTCTATCGGTTGCGACGAAATTGAATGCGATCGATGGAAAATCACCGTCCAGAGAAATATTGCCCGATTAACCGCTAATGATTTCGGTTTCACGCAGAAGCCACCCTCGAATAGGTGCTTCAGTCGTGAACTTTAACTGCACCGCGTCGTCCCTTAAGCTGTAAAAGGTGCATCAGCCGGAAAGGAATTCGTGAAAGAAACGATTTCCATCGATATGAAAATCGTTCGACCGAGCAGGATTTACCAGCGAGGAACATATAACGTATTGTACGAATGTGCGCTGAAGAAACGCGGGAGAACATAGCGTGTCACGTGTAGCGTTCCGCGTGTTCCGTCTGCTCACGTACTTAACGGCAGAAAGAAATCTTGTACCTATGTGTGCCCGACGATTGCCAAAAGGATCGGGGCAAAAC
>NW_022883226.1:0-22349 GCF_011952255.1 Bombus vosnesenskii
TTTTCTTCCCGTTGGAGATATTTCGACGTTTAAGCGCTCCTTTCACGACGTTTTACACTGCAAACGTAACGATCGACCGTTTAAGCGTCGAAACAAGCAAAATAGCTCGCAAATCGCTATGATTTCGTCGATTTTCACGAAAAATAGCCGTCATTTCCTTCCCGTTGGAGATATTTCGACTTTTTAGCGCTCATTACACTCCGTTTTACACTGCAAATGTAACGCACTACCGTTTAAGCGTCGAAACAAGCAAAATAGCTCGCAAATCGCGATGATTTCGTTGATTTTGACGAACAATAGCCGTCATTTCCTTCCCGTTGGAGATATTTCGACGTTTAAGCACTCGTTGAACTCCATTTTACGGTGCAAATGCATTGCACAACCGTTTATCCGTCGAAACAATCAAAATAGCTCGCAAATCGCGAAGATTTCGTCGATTTTGACGAAAAATAGCCGTCATTTCCTTCCCGTTGGAGATATTTCGACGTTTAAGCACTCGTTGAACTCCATTTCACAGTGCTAATGCAATGCACAACCGTTTAAGCGTCGAAGCAATCAAAATATCTCGCAAATCGCGATTTTGACGAAAAATAGCCGTCATTTCCTTCCCGTTGGAGATATTTCGACGTTTAAGCACTCGTTGGACTCCATTTCACAGTGCTAATTCAATGCACAACCATTTGAGCGTCGAAACAATCAAAATATCTCGCAAATCGCGAAAATTTCAAAAATTTTGACGAAAAATAGCCGTCATTTCCTTCCCGTTGGAGATATTTCGACGTTTAAGCACTCGTTGAACTCCATTTCGCAGTGCTAATGCAATGCACAACCATTTAAGCGTCGAAACAATCAAAATATCTCGCAAATCGCGAAGATTTCGTCGATTTTGACGAAAAATAGCCGTCATTTCCTTCCCGTTGGAGATATTTCGACGTTTAAGCACTCGTTGAACTCCATTTCACAGTGCTAATGCAATGCACAACCATTTAAGCGTCGAAACAATCAAAATTTCTCGCAAATCGCGAAGATTTCGTCGATATTGACGTAAAATAGCCGTCATTTCCTTCCCGTTGGAGATATTTCGACGTTTAAGCGCTCCTTTCACTCCGTTTTACACTGCAAACGTAACGATCGGCCGTTTAAGCGTCGAAACAAGCAAAATAGCTCGCAAATCGCTATGATTTCGTCGATTTTCACGAAAAATAGCTGTCATTTCCTTCCCGTTGGAGATATTTCGACGTTTAAGCACTCGTTGAACTCCATTTCACAGTGCTAATGCAATGCACAACCGTTTGAGCGTCGAAACAATCAAAATATCTCGCAAATCGCGATGATTTCGTCGATTTTGACGTAAAATAGCCGTCATTTCCTTCCCGTTGGAGATATTTCGACGTTTAAGCGCTCCTTTCACTCCGTTTTACACTGCAAACGTAACAATCGACCGTTTAAGCGTCGAAACAATCAAAATATCTCGCAAATCGCGATTTTGATGAAAATTAACTGTCATTTCCTTCCCGTTGGAGATATTTCGACGTTTAAGCGCTCGTTGAACTCCATTTCACAGTGCGAATGCAATGCACAACCATTTAAGCGTCGAAACAATCAAAATATCTCACAAATCGCGAAAATTTCGAAAATTTTGACGAAAAATAGCCGTCATTTCCTTCCCGTTGGAGATATTTCGACGTTTAAGCACTCGTTGAACTCCATTTCACAGTGCTAATGCATTACACTACCGTTTAAGCGTCGAAACAAGCAAAATAGCTCGCAAATCGCGATTATGACGAAAAATAGCCGTCATTTCCTTCCCGTTGGAGATATTTCGACGTTTAAGCACTCGTTGAACTCCATTTCACAGTGCTAATGCAATGCATAACCGTTTAAGCGTCGAAACAATCAAAATATCTCGCAAATCGCGATTTTGCTGAAAATTAACTGTCATTTCCTTCCCGTTGGAGATATTTCGACGTTTAAGCACTCGTTGAACTCCATTTCACAGTGCTAATGCAATGCACAACCATTTAAGCGTCGAAACAAGCAAAATAGCTCGTAAATCGCGATGATTTCGTCGATTTTGACGAAAAATAGCCGTCATTTCTTTCCCGTTGGAGATATTTCGACGATTAAGCGCTCATTTCACTCCGTTTTACACTGCAAATGTAACTCACTGCCGTTTAAGCTTCGAAACAAGCAAAATAACTCGCAAATCTCGATGATTTTGTCGATTTTGACGTAAAATAGCCGTCATTTCCTTCCCGTTGGAGATATTTCGACGTTTAAGCGCTCGTTGAAATCCATTTTGCAGTGCAAATGCATTGCACAACCGCTTAAGCGTCGAAACAATCAAAATAGCTCGCAAATCGCGAAGATTTCGTATATTTTGACGAAAAATAGCCGTCATTTCCTTCCCGTTGGAGATATTTCGACGTTTAAGCACTCGTTGAACTCCATTTCACAGTGCTAATGCAATGCACAACCATTTAAGCGTCGAAACAATCAAAATATCTCGCAAATCGCGATTTTGATGAAAATTAACTGTCATTTCCTTCCCGTTGGAGATATTTCGACGTTCAAGCGCTCGTTGAACTCCATTTTACAGTGCAAATGCATTGCACTTCCGTTTAAGCGTCGAAACAATCAAAATATCTCGCAAATCGCGAAGATTTCGTCGATTTTGACGAAAAATAGCCGTCATTTCCTTCCCGTTGGAGATATTTCGACGATTAAGCGCTCCTTTCACTCCGTTTTAAACTGCAAACGTAACGATCGACCGTTTAAGCGTCGAAACAATCAAAATATCTCGCAAATCGCGAAGATTTCGTCGATTTTGACGAAAAATAGCCGTCATTTCCTGCCCGTTGGAGATATTTCGAAGTTTAAGCGCTCGTTGAACTCCATTTCACAGTGCTAATGCAATGCACAACCGCTTAAGCGTCGAAACAATCAAAATATCTCGCAAATCGCGATTTTGATGAAAATTAACTGTCATTTCCTTCCCGTTGGAGATATTTCGACGTTTAAGCGCTCGTTGAACACCATTTTACAGTGCAAATGCATTGCACTACCGTTTAAGCGTCGAAACAATCAAAATAGCTCGCAAATCGCGAAGATTTCGTCGATTTTGACGAAAAATAGCCGTCATTTCCTTCCCGTTGGAGATATTTCGACGTTTAAGCACTCGTTGAACTCCATTTCACAGTGCTAATTCAATGCACAACCATTTGAGCGTCGAAACAATCAAAATAGCTCGCAAATCGCGAAAATTTCAAAAATTTTGACGAAAAATAGCCGTCATTTCCTTCCCGTTGGAGATATTTCGACGTTTAAGCACTCGTTGAACTCCATTTCACAGTGCTAATTCAATGCACAACCATTTGAGCGTCGAAACAATCAAAATATCTCGCAAATCGCGAAAATTTCAAAAATTTTGACGAAAAATAGCCGTCATTTCCTTCCTGTTGGAGATATTTCGACGTTTAAGCACTCGTTGAACTCCATTTCACAGTGCTAATTCAATGCACAACCATTTAAGTGTCGAAACAATCAAAATATCTCGCAAATCGCGATTTTGATGAAAATTAACTGTCATTTCCATCCCGTTGGAGATATTTCGACGTTTAAGCACTCGTTGAACTCCATTTCACAGTGCTAATGAAATGCACAACCATTTAAGCGACGAAACAAGCAAAATAACCCGCAAATCTCGATGATTTCGTCGATTTTGACGTAAAATAGCCGTCGTTTCCTTCCCGTTGGAGATATTTCGACGTTTAAGCGCTCCTTTCACGCCGTTTTACACTGCAAACGTAACGATCGACCGTTTAAGCGTCGAAACAAGCAAAATAGCTCGCAAATCGCGATGATTTCGTCGATTTTGACGAGAAATAGCCGTCATTTCCTTCCCGTTGGATATATTTCGACGTTTAAGCACTCGTTGAACTCCATTTCACAGTGCTAATGCAATGCACAACCGTTTAAGCGTCGAAACAATCAAAATATCTCGCAAATCGCGATTTTAACGAAAAATAGCCGTCATTTCCTTCCCGTTGGAGATATTTCGACGTTTAAGCACTCGTTGAACTCCATTTCACAGTACTAATGCAATGCACAACCATTTAAGCGTCGAAACAATCAAAATATCTCGCAAATCGCCAAGATTTCGTCGATTTTGACGAAAAATAGCCGTCATTTCCTGCCCGTTGGAGATGTTTCGACGTTTAAGCACTCGTTGAACTCCATTTCACAGTGCTAATGCATTGCGCAACCGTTTATGCGTCGAAACAATCAAAATAGCTCGCAAATCGCGAAGATTTCGTCGATTTTGACGAAAAATAGCCGTCATTTTCTTCCCGTTGGAAATATTTCGACGTTTAAGCGCTCCATTCACGCCGTTTTACACTGCAAACGTAACGATCGACCGTTTAAGCGTCGAGACAAGCAAAATAGCTCGCAAATCGCTATGATTTCGCCGATTTTCACGAAAAATAGCCGTCATTTCCTTCCCGTTGGAGATATTTCGACGATTAAGCGCTCATTTCAATCCGTTTTACACTGCAAATGTAACGCACTGCCGTTTAAGCTTCGAAACAAGCAAAATAACTCGCAAATCTCGATGATTTCGTCGATTTTGACGTAAAATAGCCGTCGTTTCCTTCCCGTTGGAGATATTTCGACGTTTAAGCGCTCCTTTCACGCCGTTTTACACTGCAAACGTAACGATCGACCGTTTAAGCGTCGAAACAAGCAAAATAGCTCGCAAATCGCGATGATTTCGTCGATTTTGACGAGAAATAGCCGTCATTTCCTTCCCGTTGGAGATATTTCGACGTTTAAGCACTCGTTGAACTCCATTTCACAGTGCTAATGCAATGCACAACCATTTAAGCGTCGAAACAAGCAAAATAGCTCGTAAATCGCGATTATTTCGTCGATTTTGATGTAAAATAGCCGTCATTTCCTTCCCGTTGGAGATATTTCGACGTTCAAGCACTCGTTGAACTCCATTTCACAGTGCTAATGCAATGCACAACCATTTAAGCGTCGAAACAATCAAAATATCTCGCAAATCGCGAAAATTTCAAAAATTTTGACGAAAAATATCCGTCATTTCCTTCCCGTTGGAGATATTTCGACGTTTCAGCACTCGTTGAACTCCATTTCACAGTGCTAATGCAAAGCACAACCATTTAAGCGTCGAAACAATCAAAATAACTCGCAAATCGCGAAGATTTCAAAAATTTTGACGAAAAATAGCCGTCATTTCCTTCCCGTTGGAGATATTTCGACGTTTAAGCACTCGTTGAACTCCATTTCACAGTGCTAATGCAATGCACAACCGTTTAAGCGTCGAAACAATCAAAATATCTCGCAAATCGCGAAGATTTCGTCGATTTTGACGAAAAATGGCCGTCATTTCCTTCCCGTTGGAGACATTTCGACGATTAAGCGCTCATTTCAATCCGTTTTACACTGCAAATGTAACGCACTGCCGTTTAAGCTTCGAAACAAGCAAAATAACTCGCAAATCTCGATGATTTCGTCGATTTTGACGTAAAATAGCCGTCGTTTCCTTCCCGTTGGAGATATTTCGACGTTTAAGCGCTCCTTTCACGCCGTTTTACACTGCAAACGTAACGATCGACCGTTTAAGCGTCGAAACAAGCAAAATAGCTCGCAAATCGCGATGATTTCGTCGATTTTGACGAGAAATAGCCGTCATTTCCTTCCCGTTGGAGATATTTCGACGTTTAGCGCTCAGTACCTCCGTTTTCACAAAGTACCGCACACTACCGTCTAAGAGTCGAAACAAGCAAAATAGCTCGCATATCGCGATGATTTCGTCGATTTTGACGAGAAATAGCCGTCATTTCCTTCCCGTTGGAGATATTTCGACGTTTAAGCACTCGTTGAACTCCATTTCACAGTGCTAATGCAATGCACAACCGTTTAAGCGTCGAAACAAGCAAAATAGCTCGCAAATCGCTATGATTTCCTCGTTTTTCACGAAAAATAGCCGTCATTTCCTTGCCGTTGGAGATATTTTGACTTTTTAGCGCTCATTACACTCCGTTTTACACTGCAAAAGTACCGCACTACCGTCTAAGAGTCGAAACAAGCAAAATAGCTCGCAAATCGCGATGATTTCGTCGATTTTGACGAGAAATAGCTGTCATTTCCTTCCCGTTGGAGATATTTCGAAGTTTAAGCTCTCGTTGAACTCCATTTCACAGCGCTAATGCAATGCACAACCGCTTAAGCGTCGAAACAATCAAAATATCTCGCTAATCGCGATTCTGATGAAAATTAACTGTCATTTCCTTCCCGTTGGAGATATTTCGAAGTTTAAGCGCTCGTTGAACTCCATTTCACAGTGCTAATGCAATGCACAACCGCTTAAGCGTCGAAACAATCAAAATATCTCGCAAATCGCGATTCTGATGAAAATTAACTGTCATTTCCTTCCCGTTGGAGATATTTCGACGTTTAAGCGCTCGTTGAACTCCATTTTACGGTGCAAATGCATTGCACAACCGTTTATGCGTCGAAACAATCAAAATAGCTCGCAAATCGCGAAGATTTCGTCGATTTTGACGAAAAATATCCGTCATTTTCTTCCCGTTGGAGATATTTCGACGTTTAAGCACTCGTTGAACTCCATTTCGCAGTGCTAATGCAATGCACAACCATATAAGCGTCGAAACAATCAAAATATCTCGCAAATCGCGAAGATTTCGTCGATTTTGACGAAAAATAGCCGTCATTTCCTTCCCGTTGGAGATATTCCGACGTTTAAGCACTCTTTGAACTCCATTTCAGAGTGCGAATGGAATGCACAACCATTTAAGCGTCGAAACAATCAAAATATCTCGCAAATCGCGATTTTGATGAAAATTAACTGTCATTTCCTTCCCGTTGGAGATATTTCGAAGTTTAAGCGCTCGTTGAACTCCATTTCACAGTGCTAATGCAATGCACAAACGTTTAAGCGTCGAAACAATCAAAATATCTCGCTAATCGCGATTTTGATGAAAATTAACTGTCATTTCCTTCCCGTTGGATATATTTCGACGTTTAAGCACTCGTTGAACTCCATTTCACAGTGCTAATGCAATGCACAGCCATTTAAGCGTCGAAACAATCAAAATATCTCGCAAATCGCGAAGATTTCGTCGATTTTGAAGAAAAATAGCCGTCATGTCCTTCCCGTTGGAGATATTTCGACGATTAAGCGCTCCTTTCACTCCGTTTTACACTGCAAACGTAACGATCGACCGTTTAAGCGTCGAAACAAGCAAAATAGCTCGCAAATCACTATGATTTCGTCGATTTTGACGTAAAATAGCCGTCATTTCCTTCCCGTTGGAGATATTTCGAAGTTTAAGCGCTCGTTGAACTCCATTTCACAGTGCTAATGCAATGCACAAACGTTTAAGCGTCGAAACAATCAAAATATCTCGCAAATCGCGATTTTGATGAGAATTAACTGTCATTTCCTTCCCGTTGGAGATATTTCGAAGTTTAAGCGCTCGTTGAACTCCATTTCACAGTGCTAATGCAATGCACAACCGCTTAAGCGTCGAAACAATCAAAATATCTCGCAAATCGCGATTCTGACGAAAATTAACTGTCATTTCCTTCCCGTTGGAGATATTTCGACGTTTAAGCGCTCGTTGAACTCCATTGTACGGTGCAAATGCATTGCACAACCGTTTATGCGTCGAAACAATCAAAATAGCTCGCAAATCGCGAAGATTTCGTCGATTTTGACGTAAAATAACCGTCATTTCTTTCCCGTTGGAGATATTTCGACGTTTAAGCACTCGTAGAACTCCATGTCACAGTGCTAATGCAATGCACAACCGTTTAAGCGTCGAAACAATCAAAATATCTCGCAAATCGCGAAGATTTCGTCGATTTTGAAGAAAAATAGCCGTCATTTCCTTCCCGTTGGAGATATTTCGACGTTTAAGCACTCGTTGAACTCCATTTCACAGTGCTAATGCAATGCACAACCGTTTAAGCGTCGAAACAATCAAAATATCTCGCAAATCGCGATTTTGCCGAAAAATAGCCGTCATTTCCTGCCCGTTGGAGATATTTCGACGTTTAAGCACTCGTTGAACTCCATTTCACAGTACTAATGCAATGCACAACCATTGAAGCGTCGAAACAATCAAAATATCTCGCAAATCGCCAAGATTTCGTCGATTTTGACGAAAAATAGCCGTCATTTCCTGCCGGTTGGAGATGTTTCGACGTTTAAGCACTCGTTGAACTCCATTTCACAGTGCTAATGCAATGCACAACCATTTGAGCGTCGAAACAATCAAAATATTACGCAAATCGCGAAAATCACAAAAATTTTGACGAAAAATAGCCGACATTTCCTTCCCGTTGGAGATATTTCGACGTTTAAGCACTCGTTGAACTCCATTTCACAGTGCTAATTCAATGCACAACCATTTGAGCGTCGAAACAATCAAAATATCTCGCAAATCGCGAAAATTTCAAAAATTTTGACGAAAATAGCCGTCATTTCCTTCCCGTTGGAGATATTTCGACGTTTAAGCACTCGTTGAACTCCATTTCACAGTGCTAATACAATGCACAACCATTTGAGCGTCGAAACAATCAAAATATCTCGCAAATCGCGATTTTGACGAAAAATAGCCGTCATTTCCTTCCTGTTGGGGATATTTCGACGTTTAAGCGCTCGTTGAACTCCATTTCACAGTGCTAATGCAATGCACAACCGCTTAAGCGTCGAAACAATCAAAATATCTCGCTAATCGCGATTCTGATGAAAATTAACTGTCATTTCCTTCCCGTTGGAGATATTTCGAAGTTAACTAAGCTTCGCCGTTGGAGATATTTCGAAGTTTAAGCCTCGTTGAACTCCATTTCACAGTGCTAATGCAATGCACAACCGCTTAAGCGTCGAAACAATCAAAATATCTCGCAAATCGCAATTCTGATGAAAATTAACTGTCATTTCCTTCCCGTTGGAGATATTTCGAAGTTTAAGCGCTCGTTGAACTCCATTTCACAGTGCTAATGCAATGCACAACCGCTTAAGCGTCGAAACAATCAAAATATCTCGCAAATCGCGATTCTGATGAAAATTAACTGTCATTTCCTTCCCGTTGGAGATATTTCGACGTTTAAGCGCTCGTTGAACTCCATTTTACGGTGCAAATGCATTGCACAACCGTTTATGCGTCGAAACAATCAAAATAGCTCGCAAATCGCGAAGATTTCGACGATTTTGACGAAAAATATCCGTCATTTTCTTCCCGTTGGAGATATGTAGTATCGTGGACGGAAGGCCTAAGAAATATCGGGCGAACTATGAACAATGTCGCGAGAGCCGAGGCGTCGTCGGGCCCATCAGTGTGTCATCGGTCTTTTCAAGTGCATAGTTTCGTGGAAAAGACCTACGTGACCCTGGCCACGAGCGCTTGCATACCACGTGTGCGGTGGGCCTAGGAAAAAGACAACGGAATGCGGCAACGGCCAGAGCGAGTCGAAAAGCAGAGTGCGAGCCGAGGAGCCGTGTGCGAGTCGAGCGGAGACAGAGGTTGCGAGTGGCGTTGCCGAGAGAGTGTGGATTGCGCTGTTTTCTGTGCGTTTGGCGTGAATAGTTCAGGTTGAACAACAATCGTCTTTTTCTGTCTGATTAACATCTCTATTGTCCACTCTTTGTAAACACATTATATCACGATATTACATTTTTTGGGGGCTCAGCCGGGATTGGACAAGACAGAAAACGAAACGGTTTAACAGAGCTATTCGAGCTAGTTGTGAATTTACCGGTACGCGGTGCGGTAAAAGACGATATCGTTGACGGTTTAAGTTTGTGTAGTGTGAAAAATGTCAAACGTCGGGGACGAGCGATTGTCGGGTGAAGAGGGTTGGACGCTGGAGGAGCTGAGGAGTAAGCTCGCGCGAATGAACCTCCCTATATCGGGTGCGAGGTCAGTGCTGATTGCAAGGCTGAATCGGGCGTGTAGGGCTGGACAATCGTGTCCTAAGGGATCGACGGGCGGTGAAGAGCTAACCGGTCAACGTGATCTAGGAAACGTACAGAGAGCTGAGCGTGATTGTAACGAAGATGAAGATGTTGAGAAAATGAATACGAAGGAGTTGAAGGAGCGCCTCGCTAGTTTGGGTTTAAAAACGACGGGAAGAAAAGTAGAATTACGCGCAAGGCTACAAGCGGCCATGGATGGTAACGACATATCGTCGGAAGAAGAAAGCGACGACGAAAGTGAGGATGAAGATGACAAGAAAAACGCAAGGGGATACAAGAAAGATACGCGAAGGGTGTATCAGGACCGTGCCGAATGTTGTCGAAGGGCATGCGTTGGTTCGACACTGAGTTTTAGAGACGTCGAAGATGCACTAGAGTCGTTTAGTGGCAACAGAGGTGAAAACGTCGAACGATGGTTCGAGTCGTTCGAGGAAGTCGCTGATACGTGCATGTGGTCGGACGGGCAGAAGACAGTCTACGCCAGGAAGTTGCTGAAGGGATCAGCGAAAATATTCGCAAGTTTCGAGTGTCATGCCAGAACTTGGCATGAGTTGAAGAGGGGGCTAGTGAAAGAATTTTCGAGGAAAGTCAACAGTAGGCAAGTTCATCAGAAACTTGAAGAAACGAAAAAGGAGAGTGATGAAGCATGTTTGGCTTACATGTACCGTATGCTCGAAATAGCCAGCCATGTGGACATGGAGGAGGAAACAAAGGTGGAATACATAGTGGATGGAATAATAGACGACGAGAACAATAAGGCTATATTATACGGCGCGACGTCAATCAAAGAGTTGAGGAAGAGGTTAGTGATGTACGAAGAGCAGAAGAGTCGCAGAACAAAGTCGATTGTGAAGCCGGCTAAAACCCAGAAGAACGGGAAGCCCAGTCAATCTGTAGACGCAATGAAGAAAAGAAGATGCTTCATTTGCGGTAGTGAGGATCATCTAAGGGTTAAGTGTCCGGAGAGGGGAGAAGGTGTTAGGTGTTTCGAGTGCAGCGGATTTGGACATATTGCAGCGAGGTGTACGGCACGACCGAAAGAGACTTGCGTAGTGTCAAGATCCGAAAAAGGGAAGTATGTGAAAGAAGTGGCGATAGATGACTGTAGGTTTGTGGCATTAGTGGATACGGGTAGTGATCTCACGTTCATCCGATCAGACGAGTATGCGAGGTTAGGGTCACCACCGCTAGGTAAATGCAAGTTTAAGTTCGACGGTTTTGGTTCCGCTGGCAATGAGACCTGGGGTGAATTCACTAAGGTAATGACGGTTGATGGGTGTAAACTGCCAATCACTTTGCACGTTGTTTCAAACAAAATATTGATGAAGCACGGCTTGTTGTTAGGCACTGATTTTCTGGATCAGGTAGAGTTACGGGTTAAACGGGGCGAAGTGACTTTCTTGCGGCTTGACGAACAGACTAACAAAGACGTGTCGGATGTGTTTAGAATTAACGTAGTAGAACAGACTGACGAAACAGACCTAACACACGTACAGGAACCGCATTATCGTGAAGCGATTCGAGATATTATTAAAGGGTATAGGCCGGAGAAGAAGAGAGACGTCGGGATAACCGCGAAAATAGTTCTGAAAAGCGACAAACCGGTAGCGCGAAGACCGCGAAGACTGGCGCCGAGGGGGAACGGGCAGCATGTCGACCAGGTTCAGAAATACCTGAATTCCACCGTAAACAGAAGCACAGGGAAGACTCCTTTCCAGCTACTGGTCGGGGTCGAAATGCAAGTCAGGGAAGAGGCGAAGGTTAGAAAGCTGATCGACGAAGAGTGGGCCGCGAGGTTTGAAGAACAACGTCGCGAGCTACGTGAGGACGCGAAGAGGAAGATCGCCGCAACTCAAGAGGAGAATCGTCGGAGTTACAATAAAAGAAGAAAGAGCGCGAAGCAGTATCGAAGGGGGGACCTTGTCGCCATAAAGAGAACGCAGTTCGGCGCAGGGTTAAAACTCGGGGGCAGATTTTTAGGTCCGTACCGGGTCGCGCGAGCCATGCGGAATGACCGCTACACTGTGGAGAAAGTAGGGGAGCATGAGGGGCCCGCGCACACCTCGACGACTGCAGATTTTATGAAACCTTGGGTCCTAAACGCCGAAAGTGACGCATCTGATGACAGCGAGATAGAAGGCAACATCTGAGGGCAGATGTTATTGCAGGATGGCCGAGTGTAGTATCGTGGACGAAAGGCCTAAGAAATATCGGGCGAACTATGAACAATGTCGCGAGAGCCGAGGCGTCGTCGGGCCCATCAATGTGTCATCGGTCTTTTCAAGTGCATAGTTTCGTGGAAAAGACCTACGTGACCCTGGCCACGAGCGCTTGCATACCACGTGTGCGGTGGGCCTAGGAAAAAGACAACGGAATGCGGCAACGGCCAGAGCGAGTCGAAAAGCAGAGTGCGAGCCGAGGAGCCGTGTGCGAGTCGAGCGGAGACAGAGGTTGCGAGTGGCGTTGCCGAGAGAGTGTGGATTGCGCTGTTTTCTGTGCGTTTGGCGTGAATAGTTCAGGTTGAACAACAATCGTCTTTTTCTGTCTGATTAACATCTCTATTGTCCACTCTTTGTAAACACATTATATCACGATATTACAGATATTTCGACGTTTAAGCGCTCGTTGAACTCCATTTTACGGTGCAAATGCATTGCGCAACCGTTTATGCGTCGAAACAATCAAAATAGCTCGCAAATCGCGAAGATTTCGTCGATTTTGACGAAAAATAGCCGTCATTTTCTTCCCGTTGGAGATATTTCGACGTTTAAGCGCTCCTTTCACGACGTTTTACACTGCAAACGTAACGATCGACCGTTTAAGCGTCGAAACAAGCAAAATAGCTCGCAAATCGCTATGATTTCGTCGATTTTCACGAAAAATAGCCGTCATTTCCTTCCCGTTGGAGATATTTCGACTTTTTAGCGCTCATTACACTCCGTTTTACACTGCAAATGTAACGCACTACAGTTTAAGCGTCGAAACAAGCAAAATAGCTCGCAAATCGCGATGATTTCGTTGATTTTGACGAACAATAGCCGTCATTTCCTTCCCGTTGGAGATATTTCGACGTTTAAGCACTCGTTGAACTCCATTTTACGGCGCAAATGCATTGCACAAGCGTTTAAGCGTCGAAACAATCAAAATAGGTCGCATATCGCGAAGATTTCGTCGATTTTGTCGTAAAATAGCCGTCATTTCCTTCCCGTTGGAGATATTTCGACGTTTAAGCACTCGTTGAACTGAATTTCACAGTGCTAATGCAATGCACAACCGTTTAAGCGTCGAAACAATCAAAATATCTCGCAAATCGCGATTTTGATGAAAATTAACTGTCATTTCCTTCCCGTTGGAGATATTTCGACGTTTAAGCGCTCGTTGAACTCCATTTTACAGTGCAAATGCATTGCACTACCGTTTAAGCGTCGAAACAATCAAAATAGCTCGCAAATCGCGAAGATTTCGTCGATTTTGACGAAAAATAGCCGTCATTTCCTTCCCGTTGGAGATATTTCGACGTTTAAGCACTCGTTGAACTCCATTTTACGGCGCAAATGCATTGCACAAGCGTTTAAGCGTCGAAACAATCAAAATAGCTCGCATATCGCGAAGATTTCGTCGATTTTGACGAAAAATAGCCGTCATTTCCTGCCCGTTGGAGATATTTCGACGTTTAAGCACTCGTTGATCTCCATTTCACAGTGCTAATGCAATGCACAACCATTTAAGCGTCGAAACAATCAAAATATCTCGCAAATCGCGAAGATTTCGTCGATTTTGACGAAAAATAGCCGTCATTTCCTGCCCGTTGGAGATATTTCGACGTTTAAGCACTCGTTGAAATCCATTTCACAGTGCTAATGCAATGCACAACCATTTAAGCGTCGAAGCAATCAAAATATCTCGCAAATCGCGAAGATTTCGTCGATTTTGACGAAAAATAGCCGTCATTTCCTTCCCGTTGGAGATATTTCGACGTTTAAGCACTCGTTGAACTCCATTTCACAGCGCTAATTAAATGCACAACCATTTGAGCGTCGAAACAATCAAAATATCACGCAAATCGCGAAAATTTCAAAAATTTTGACGAAAAATAGCCGTCATTTCCTTCCCGTTGGAGATATTTCGACGTTTAAGCACTCGTTGAACTCCATTTCACAGTGCTAATTCAATGCACAACCATTTAAGTGTCGAAACAATCAAAATATCTCGCAAATCGCGAAAATTTCAAAAATTTTGACGAAAAATAGCCGTCATTTCCTTCCCGTTGGAGATATTTCGACGTTTAAGCGCTCATTTCACACCGTTTTACACTGCAAACGTAACGATCGACCATTTAAGCGTCGAAACAATCAAAATATCTCGCAAATCGCGAAGATTTCGTCGATTTTGACGAAAAATAGCCGTCATTTCCTTCCCGTTGTGGATATTTCGACGTTGAAGCACTCGTTGAACTCCATTCCACAGTGCTAATGCAATGCACAACCATTTAAGCGTCGAAACAATCAAAATAGCTCGCAAATCGCTATGATTTCGTCGATTTTCACGAAAAATGGCCGTCATTTCCTTCCCGTTGGAGATATTTCGTCTTTATAGCGCTCATTACCCTCCGTTTTACACTGCAAATGTAACGCACTACCGTTTAAGCGTCGAAACAAGCAAAATAGCTCGCAAATCGCGAAGGTTTCGTCGATTTTGACGAAAAATAGCCGTCATTTCCTTCCCGTTGGAGATATTTCGACGTTTAAGCACTCGTTCAACTCCATTTCACAGTGCTTATGCAATGCACAAGCGTTTAAGCGTCGAAACAATCAAAATATCTCGCAAATCGCGAATTTGACGAAAAATAGCCGTCATTTCCTTCCCGTTGGAGATATTTTGACGTTTTAGCGCTCGTTGAACTCCATTTTACAGTGCAAATGTACGTACAAACTGCTTAAGCGTCGAAACAATCAAAATATCTCACAAATCGCGATTTTGAAGAAAAATAGCCGTCATTTCCTGCCCGTTGGAGATATTTCGACGTTAAAGCACTCGTTGAACTCCATATTACAGTGGAAATGCATTGCACTACCGTTTAAGCGTCGAAGCAATCAGAATATCTCGCAAATCGCGAAGATTTCGTCGATTTTGACGAAAAATAGCCGTCATTTCCTTCCCGTTGGAGATATTTCGACGTTTCAGCACTCGTTGAACTCCTTTTCACAGCGCTAATGCAATGCACAACAATTTAAGCGTCGAAACAATCAAAATATCTCGCAAATAGCGAAGATTTCGTCGATTTTGACGAAAAATAGCCGTCATTTCCTTCCCGTTGGAGATATTTCGACGTTTAAGCACTCGTTGAACTCCATTTCACAGTGCTAATGCAATGCACAACCGTTTAAGCGTCGAAACAATCAAAATATCTCGCAAATCGCGATTTTGATGAGAATTAACTGTCATTTCCTTCCCGTTGGAGATATTTCGAAGTTTAAGCGCTCGTTGAACTCCATTTCACAGTGCTAATGCAATGCACAACCTTTAAGCGTCGAAACAATCAAAATATCTCGCAAATCGCGATTCTGATGAAAATTAACTGTCATTTCCTTCCCGTTGGAGATATTTCGAAGTTTAAGCGCTCGTTGAACTCCATTTCACAGTGCTAATGCAATGCACAACCGCTTAAGCGTCGAAACAATCAAAATATCTCGCAAATCGCGATTCTGATGAAAATTAACTGTCATTTCCTTCCCGTTGGAGATATTTCGACGTTTAAGCACTCGTTGAACTCCATGTCACAGTGCTAATGCAATGCACAACCGTTTAAGCGTCGAAACAAGCAAAATAGCTCGCATATCGCTATGATTTCGTCGATTTTGACGTAAAATAGCCGTCATTTCCTTCCCGTTGGAGATATTTCGACGTTTAAGCACTCGTTGAACTCCATTTCACAGAGCTAATGCAATGCACAACCGTTTAAGCGTCGAAACAATCAAAATATCTCGCAAATCGCGATTTTGATGAGAATTAACTGTCATTTCCTTCCCGTTGGAGATATTTCGACGTTTAAGCACTCGTTGAACTCCATTTCACAGTGCTAATGCAATGCACAACCATTTAAGCGTCGAAACAAGCAAAATAGCCCGTAAATCGCGATGATTTCGTCGATTTTGACGTAAAATAGCTGTCATTTCCTTCCCGTTGGAGATATTTCGACGTTTAAGCACTCGTTGAACTCCATTTTACGGCGCAAATGCATTGCACAAGCGTTTAAGCGCCGAAACAATCAAAATAGCTCGCATATCGCGAAGATTTCGTCGATTTTGATGAAAAATAGCCGTCATGTCCTTCCCGCTGGAGATATTTCGACGTTTAAGCGCTCCTTTCACGCCGTTTTACACTGCAAACGTAACGATCGACCGTTTAAGCGTCGAAACAAGCAAAATAGCTCGCAAATCGCTATGATTTCGTCGTTTTTCACGAAAAATAGCCGTCATTTCCTTCCCGTTGGAGATATTTCGAAGTTTAAGCGCTCGTTGAACTCCATGTCACAGTGCTAATGCAATGCACAACCGTTTAAGCGTCGAAACAAGCAAAATAGCTCGCATATCGCTATGATTTCGTCGATTTTGACGTAAAATAGCCGTCATTTCCTTCCCGTTGGAGATATTTCGACGTTTAAGCACTCGTTGAACTCCATGTCACAGTGCTAATGCAATGCACAACCGTTTAAGCGTCGAAACAAGCAAAATAGCTCGCATATCGCTATGATTTCGTCGATTTTGACGTAAAATAGCCGTCATTTCCTTCCCGTTGGAGATATTTCGACGTTTAAGCACTCGTTGAACTCCATTTCACAGTGCTAATGCAATGCACAACCGTTTAAGCGTCGAAACAATCAAAATATCTCGCAAATCGCGATTTTGATGAAAATTAACTGTCATTTCCTTGCCGTTGGAGATATTTCGACGTTTAAGCACTCGTTGAACTCCATTTCACAGTGCTAATACAATGCACAACCATTGAAGCGTCGAAACAATCAAAATATCTCGCAAATCGCGATTTTGACGAAAAATAGCCGTCATTTCCTTGCCGTTGGAGATATTTCGACGTTTAAGCACTCGTTGAACTCCATTTTACGGCGCAAATGCATTGCACAAGCGTTTAAGCGTCGAAACAATCAAAATAGCTCGCATATCGCGAAGATCTCGTCGATTTTGAAGAAAAATAGCCGTCATGTCCTTCCCGTTGGAGATATTTCGACGTTTAAGCGCTCCTTTCACGCCGTTTTACACTGCAAACGTAACGATCGACCGTTTAAGCGTCGAAACAAGCAAAATAGCTCGCAAATCGCTATGATTTCGTCGTTTTTCACGAAAAATAGCCGTCATTTCCTTCCCGTTGGAGATATTTTGACTTTTTAGCGCTCATTACACTCCGTTTTACACTGCAAAAGTACCGCACTACCGTCTAAGAGTCGAAACAAGCAAAATAGCTCGCAAATCGCGATGATTTCGTCGATTTTGACGAGAAATAGCTGTCATTTCCTTCCCGTTGGAGATATTTCGAAGTTTAAGCGCTCGTTGAACTCCATTTCACAGTGCTAATGCAATGCACAACCATTTAAGCGTCGAAACAAGCAAAATAGCTCGCAAATCGCGATGATTTCGTCGATTTTGACGAGAAATAGCTGTCATTTCCTTCCCGTTGGAGATATTTCGAAGTTTAAGCGCTCGTTGAACTCCATTTCACAGTGCTAATGCAATGCACAACCGCTTAAGCGTCGAAACAATCAAAATATCTCGCAAATCGCGATTCTGATGAAAATTAACTGTCATTTCCTTCCCGTTGGAGATATTTCGAAGTTTAAGCGCTCGTTGAACTCCATTTCACAGTGCTCATGCAATGCACAACCGTTTAAGCGTCGAAACAATCAAAATATCTCGCAAATCGCGAAGATTTCGTCGATTTTGAAGAAAACTAGCCGTCATTTCCTTCCCGTTGGATATATTTCGACGTTTAAGCACTCGTTGAACTCCATTTCACAGTGCTAATGCAATGCACAACCGTTTAAGCGTCGAAACAATCAAAATATCTCGCTAATCGAGATTTTGATGAGAATTAACTGTCATTTCCTTCCCGTTGGAGATATTTCGAAGTTTAAGCACTCGTTGAACTCCATTTCACAGTGCTAATGCAATGCACAACCATTTAAGCGTCGAAACAATCAAAATATCTCGCAAATCGCGAAAATTTCAAAAATTTTGACGAAAAATAGCCGTCATTTCCTTCCCGTTGGAGATATTTCGACGTTTAAGCACTCGTTGAACTCCATTTCACAGTGCTAATGCAATGCACAACCATTTAAGCGTCGAAACAATCAAAATATCTCGCAAATCGCCAAGATTTCGTCGATTTTGACGAAAAATAGCCGTCATTTCCTGCCCGTTGGAGATGTTTCGACGTTTAAGCACTCGTTGAACTCCATTTCACAGTGCTAATGCAATGCACAACCATTTAAGCGTCGAAGCAATCAAAATATCTCGCAAATCGCGAAGGTTTCGTCGATTTTGACGAAAAATAGCCGTCATTTCCTTCCCGTTGGAGATATTTCGACGTTTAAGCGCTCGTTGAACTCCATTTTACGGTGCAAATGCATTGCGCAACCGTTTATGCGTCGAAACAATCAAAATAGCTCGCAAATCGCGAAGATTTCGTCGATTTTGACGAAAATAGCCGTCATTTTCTTCCCGTTGGAGATATTTCGACGTTTAAGCGCTCCTTTCACGACGTTTTACACTGCAAACGTAACGATCGACCGTTTAAGCGTCGAAACAAGCAAAATAGCTCGCAAATCGCTATGATTTCGTCGATTTTCACGAAAAATAGCCGTCATTTCCTTCCCGTTGGAGATATTTCGACTTTTTAGCGCTCATTACACTCCGTTTTACACTGCAAATGTAACGCACTACCGTTTAAGCGTCGAAACAAGCAAAATAGCTCGCAAATCGCGATGATTTCGTTGATTTTGACGAACAATAGCCGTCATTTCCTTCCCGTTGGAGATATTTCGACGTTTAAGCACTCGTTGAACTCCATTTTACGGCGCAAATGCATTGCACAAGCGTTTAAGCGTCGAAACAATCAAAATAGCTCGCATATCGCGAAGATTTCGTCGATTTTGTCGTAAAATAGCCGTCATTTCCTTCCCGTTGGAGATATTTCGACGTTTAAGCACTCGTTGAACTCCATTTCACAGTGCTAATGCAATGCACAACCGTTTAAGCGTCGAAACAATCAAAATATCTCGCAAATCGCGATTTTGACGAAAAATAGCCGTCATTTCCTTCCCGTTGGAGATATTTCGACGTTTAAGCACTCGTAGAACTCCATTTCACAGTGCTAATTCAATGCACAACCGTTTAAGCGTCGAAACAATCAAAATATCTCGCAAATCGCGATTCTGATGAAAATTAACTGTCATTTCCTTCCCGTTGGAGATATTTCGACGTTTAAGCACTCGTTGAACTCCATTTCGCAGTGCTAATGCAATGCACAACCATTTAAGCGTCGAAACAATCAAAATATCTCGCAAATCGCGAAAATTTCGTCGATTTTGACGAAAAATAGCCGTCATTTCCTTCCCGTTGGAGATATTTCGACGTTTAAGCACTCGTTGAACTCCATTTCACAGTGCTAATGCAATGCACAACCATTTAAGCGTCGAAACAATCAAAATATCTCGCAAATCGCGAAAATTTCAAAAATTTTGACGAAAAATAGCCGTCATTTCCTTCCCGTTGGAGATGTTTCGACGTTTAAGCACTCGTTGAACTCCATTTCACAGTGCTAATTCAATGCACAACCATTTGAGCGTCGAAACAATCAAAATATCTCGCAAATCGCGAAAATTTCAAAAATTTTGAAGAAAAATAGCCGTCATTTCCTTCCGTTGGAGATATTTCGACGTTTAAGCACTCGTTGAACTCCATTTCACAGTGCTAATGCAATGCACAACCGTTTAAGCGTCGAAACAATCAAAATATCTCGCAAATCGCGAAGATTTCTTCGATTTTGACGAAAAATAGCCGTCATTTCCTTCCCGTTGGAGATATTTCGACGTTTAAGCGCTCGTTGAACTCCATTTTACAGTGCAAATGCATTGCACAACCGTTTAAGCGTCGAAACAATCAAAATAGCTCGCAAATCGCGAAGATTTCGCCGATTTTGACGAAAAATAGCCGTCATTTCCATCCCGTTGGAGATATTTCGACGTTTAAGCGCTCGTTGAACTCCATTTTACAGTGCAAATGCATTGCACAACCGTTTAAGCTTCGAAACAATCAAGATAGCACGCAAATCGCGAAGATCTCGTCGATTTTGACGAAAAATAGCCGTCATTTCCTTCCCGTTGGAGATATTTCGACGTTTACGCACTCGTTGAACTCCATTTCACAGTGCTAATTCAATGCACAACCATTTAAGCGTCGAAACAATCAAAATATCTCGCAAATCGCGATTTTGATGAAAATTAACTGTCATTTCCTTCCCGTTGGAGATATTTCGAAGTTTAAGCGCTCGTTGAACTCCATTTCACAGTGCTAATGCAATGCACAAACGTTTAAGCGTCGAAACAATCAAAATATCTCGCTAATCGCGATTTTGATGAAAATTAACTGTCATTTCCTTCCCGTTGGATATATTTCGACGTTTAAGCACTCGTTGAACTCCATTTCACAGTGCTAATGCAATGCACAGCCATTTAAGCGTCGAAACAATCAAAATATCTCGCAAATCGCGAAGATTTCGTCGATTTTGAAGAAAAATAGCCGTCATGTCCTTCCCGTTGGAGATATTTCGACGATTAAGCGCTCCTTTCACTCCGTTTTACACTGCAAACGTAACGATCGACCGTTTAAGCGTCGAAACAAGCAAAATAGCTCGCAAATCGCTATGATTTCGTCGATTTTGACGTAAAATAGCCGTCATTTCCTTCCCGTTGGAGATATTTCGACGTTTAAGCACTCCTTGAACTCCATTTCACAGTGCTAATGCAATGCACAACCGTTTAAGCGTCGAAACAATCAAAATATCTCGCAAATCGCGAAGATTTCGTCGATTTTGAAGAAAAATAGCCGTCATTTCCTTCCGTTGGGAATGTTCGACGTTTAAGCGCTCGTTGAAATCCATTTCACAGTGCCCAATGCAGTACAACCGTTTAAGCGTCGAAACAATCAAAATATCTCGCTAATCGCGATTTTGATGAAATTAACTGTCATTTCCTTCCGTTGGATATATATTTCGACGTTTAAGCACTCGTTGAACTCCATTTCCGCAGTGCTAAAGCAATGCACTACCGTCTAAGAGTCGAAACAAGCAAAATAGCTCGCAAATCGCGATGATTTCGTCGATTTTGACGAGAAATAGCCGTCATTTCCTTCGCGTTGGAGATATTTCGACGTTTAAGCACTCGTTGAACTCCATTTTACGGCGCAAATGCATTGCACAAGCGTTTAAGCGTCGAAACAATCAAAATAGCTCGCATATCGCGAAGATTTCGTCGATTTTGTCGTAAAATAGCCGTCATTTCCTTCCCGTTGGATATATTTCGACGTTTAAGCACTCGTTGAACTCCATTTCACAGTGCTAATGCAATGCACAACCGTTTAAGCGTCGAAACAATCAAAATATCTCGCAAATCGCGATTTTGATGAGAATTAACTGTCATTTCCTTCCCGTTGGAGATATTTCGAAGTTTAAGCGCTCGTTGAACTCCATTTCACAGTGCTAATGCAATGCACAACCGCTTAAGCGTCGAAACAATCAAAATATCTCGCAAATCGCGATTCTGATGAAAATTAACTGTCATTTCCTTCCCGTTGGAGATATTTCGACGTTTAAGCGCTCGTTGAACTCCATTTTACGGTGCAAATGCATTGCACAACCGTTTATGCGTCGAAACAATCAAAATAGCTCGCAAATCGCGAAGATTTCGTCGATTTTGACGAAAAATAGCCGTCATTTTCTTCCCGTTGGAGATATTTCGACGTTTAAGCACTCGTTGAACTCCATTTCACAGTGCTAATGCAATGCACAACCGTTTAAGCGTCGAAACAATCAAAATATCTCGCAAATCGCGATTTTGATGAAAATTAACTGTCATTTCCTTCCCGTTGGAGATATTTCGAAGTTTAAGCGCTCGTTGAACTCCATTTCACAGTGCTAATGCAATGCACAAACGTTTAAGCGTCGAAACAATCAAAATATCTCGCTAATCGCGATTTTGATGAAAATTAACTGTCATTTCCTTCCCGTTGGATATATTTCGACGTTTAAG
>NW_022883227.1:0-12440 GCF_011952255.1 Bombus vosnesenskii
CGGTGAGACTTCCTCTCTTTTCCTGATTGGTAAACAAACTTCCGGAGGGTTCCTAGATAGTGCGTCTGCGTTTGCGTTCGCTCTGCCTTCTTTGTATACAATATCAAATTCAAAGTCCGATAATTTTAATTTCCATTTCCAAATTCTGGAAGTAGGATCTTTGATAGAATGCATCCACACTAAAGGTTTATGATCGGTTACGATAGTGAACTTTCTTCCGTAAAGATACGGTCGGAAATGCATTGCGCTGTAAACAATTGCCAGACACTCCTTTTCTATGGTAGAGTAGTTTTGTTCGGCGGAATTTAATAGTCTTGAGGCATACGCAATCGGCAAATCCTTTCCGATTGGCCCTTGACTCAGTACTCCGCTTATTGCGTATCCCGATGCGTCTGTAGTAAGGTTAAAGGGTTTAGAAAAGTCTGGATATTGTAGAATGGGTTTCGTCATTAACGCTGTTTTTAAATTATTGAATGCATCTTCTTGATTTTCCGTCCATTTGAAGGGAGTATCCTTCTTTAATAGTTGTGTCAATGGTTTCGCGACCTTGGAGAAATCGGGTATAAATCTTCTGTAATATCCTGCTAGTCCCAGAAATTGTTTGATATTTTTCGCCTTCTTTGGTCGTGGAAATTTTGATACGGCTTCGACTTTCTTTGGATCGGGTTTCACGCCATCCTCACTAATTATATGTCCCAAATAATTCACCTCATGTCGTAAAAATTCGCACTTATCGGGTTGTAATCGTAATTTGGCTGTCCTCAGTCTTTCCATTAATTTATTAAATTTAATTTCGTGTTCCTGGAGAGACCTGGAATAAATCACTATGTCATCCAGATAGACGAATAGTTCTATTCCTTGCAGACCCGATAATACTGAGTTCATTAAACGTTGAAATGTTGCTGGGGCATTTTTTAATCCAAAGGGCATTCTTTTGAATTGAAAATGTCCGTATGGTGTCGAAAATCCCGTTTTGTGGGCATCTTCTTGCGACATACGGATCTGGTGAAAGCCTGATGCTAAGTCAAACGTGGAAAAATATTTTGCACTTCCTAATTGATCCAATATTTCTGTAATGTTGGGTAATGGGAAGGCATCGCCAATCGTTTTATCGTTCAATTTTCTATAATCGATAACTAATCTCCAGCGTTTGTTTCCTTGCGAATCGGGTTTTTTGGGTACGATCCATAACGGGGAGTTATATGGAGATATTGATGGTTCCACTACGTCCGTATCTAGTAATTCTTGAATCTGTCGATTTATCTCTTCTCGATGTATTGGTGGATATCGATACTGTTTGGTATTGATTGGTATATTATCCGTAGTAATTATTCTATGTTCTAGAACATCGGTTGCTTCCAATATATCTCCTGGAATATGAAATCTATCTTGATTGTTACGAATCAATTTTTTTACATTTTCCTTTTCTTCTTCGTTCAAGTGTTCGAGTCGTAGTAACTCATTAATTTTTTCATATCTGCTTTCCTTCGATTTTAGAACTGTATTACACGCTGTCCTAGGAAGCGGGGAGGGATTTTCAAATTCTTTAATCACCATCGTCGGTGTTGTAAATTCGTAATCTCTTGAGTTAGTATTTATTACTCTTATATAGCCTCTTCCTTTATGATTCCTCACAACTGCGTTTCCAAAATAGATTCCCTTGCTCGGCTCGATTCTTGGAATAAATCCCTCTTTTATCTCTGGATTAGCGATATTAATTGAACACGTTATTATACTTCGCTTCGGTATAATTATTTTCTCCTTAGTGTCGAAGGGAATATAAATATTTCCCCATTTGATATGTTTTTCTTCATAATCTAAACAAGCTTTACAACCTGCAAAAAATTCGGATCCTAAGATTCCGTCTTGATCGATTAGCAATGAATCATCGACTACATGAAAAATAACCGGATGGCCCGCAACCTGTATTACCGTCTGCCCTAGGGAGACCAGGCTCGTTGCCGTAATTCCTCGCACTTCAATTAATTCTTTCTCGTCGATGATGGCTGAATCGGGTAAAGCAGGTTTCTTGATAATATTGATTTCCGATCCAGAGTCTAACAATAAACTCGTTTTAGTTTTTAGATTTGGGGAAACTATTCGTGCAGTTGGGGTCGTTGGAGAATCGTTAAATTTTACTGAAATAATTCGGAGAGGTCGCCTTCCGAATCTGAATTCAACTCTTGATGGTTTTCCTTCGCCGGTTGTTTGTGTTTCGCTCTTTCCCTTTTGTCTTGAGATTCTGGATTCTCTGTCTGTGGCCTCGTTTGGTTGTGGGATGCCTCCCCCACAGTATTTAGTGGCTGTTCGTTCGATCTTATTGTCGGCCTTTCGTTCGCTCCGTCTCTCGTTATGGGTGGTGGAGTTGATCTCGCGTGAGTGGCTGCTCTCGTCCTGTTTGTTGCCGTCGGCGCCGGTCGCCTGATTGCCGCTTGTACTCTTGGGCGATTCGGCGTATTGTTCCCTCGTGGCTCGCCCCATTCTCCCGAAGGACGTGTTTGGTTTCCCGACGGTCTCGAAGCGTAGGGTACGATTAATCCGGCGTCTACTCGGGCTTTAAATTTGTAACAGTCCTTCACTAAATGTCCGGGTTTTTTACAATAATTACACATGATATTTTGTCTATTAGTATTCGGTAAATTCTGCGATGGAGGTACTGATCTTCGATCTTGGCGGCTGTTTCTGATATTGTTATTAGTGTTCGAGGGACGTGCGTTATCGCGTCTATAATAGTTCGAGAGTGTCGGTCGATGGGGTCGCGTTCTGTCGGTTATTTGTCTCAATTCGTGTGTTGCTTTAACAGCTTGTCGATACGCATCTTCTAAAGTATGGTATCCTGCTATTTTTACTCGTACATATACCTCGTTCGGAAGTCCTTTAACGAAAGCTTCTCTCGTTTCCCAATCTATAGTATCTTGTACGTCGGGGGATATAATGCCGTAGTCGCCTCTTTCTCCGTCCATTATTGCTAATCTAAGATTTCTAACGCGATCCATATAATCTAGTATATCTTCCCCGGGTCGTTGAAATATCGTTCCTAATTCTCCTTTATATTCGTTAAGAGATTTCTTTGGGCCGAATAGATCCTTTAATTTGTTTCCGAAATCATTTAAACTCATTAATTCCGTGTCTTCGATGGCGAGGAACGCGTGTCCACGAAGCTTATTTACTAACAATTTTACCAATTGAGGTTCTTGATATCTGGGAATCATATTTCGCGCGCGTTCACAAGCTCTTAAAAAATGGAATACCGATGGTCGATATCCGTCAAACACTGGCACCGATTCGATCGCGTCTTTTAGCTTAATTGGTTGGGTATGTCCACCTGTCTGGACTGTTTCCTGTTGCGCTGTCGGCGGCGATCTGGGTGTTTGAGGTTCCTGTTTTGTTTTAAGCTCGAACAATCCGTTTTGTAATTCGGCGAGTTTCGCACTCATATCGCGAAAGTTCGCATCCCATGCTTTAAGTTTTTCCGACAATGTCAAAACCATTTCTTCGTCTAACGATTCTACTACAGTCGCCATTGTTTCTTAAATATATATTTTATTAATCGAGCGTGACAACTTTAATCTACTATGGAGCGTGTCGAATCGTTTAAACCAACTTTAATCCTCCGTGAATCGTATCCCACCGCTGCCACCAAAAATTTATAACTACTAATCTGTTACGTATCAATTTGTTTGTTTAAATCGATCAAATCTAAGGTTGAATTTTACTGAAAAAAAATTTTTTTTTTTTTATAGTTGAGTTTGAGTTTTGAATTTAATCGGAAAGGAAATAAATTAAAATGATATTATTGTGTATTTAATTCCGATTTAGGTTATTAATTAATACGGTAGTTGCTGCCACCAGAAATAGTCCAAAGACTATTTCAAAATATTTTATTTTTTATTATTTTCCTTTGCGTTTAATGGGTAGCGTTAACTGACGCTTAATGCAACTGGTAAACGAATTTCACTTTTCGGCTAACCTGCTATGCGCAGGGATACTAGCGCGGGAGAGGATTAAAGCTGGGTACAATAAATATTTTTCCTCGTCGAACGGATTTTTACTTGAATGTGAAATGGGTTAGGTTATTATATATATATATATTTGATTAGCTAGATATATATATTTTAGCGTTGCTGGATTAGATAGGAATGTGAGATTGTTTGTTGTTTTATATAAATTTATTTTTTCGTTTGACTTCCTCTTCTCTTTTAATTTCACTGTTAAGACCGAAACTCAATTCATTTACCCCGATGGATTCTGTCGCCACGATTTTCTTGCCTTTTGAGTTTAGCTATCGAGGATAATTCTAACGATCCTCTCTGTGTGGGACTCGTGTGATTTCGCCAGCCTTGCCCAAAGACGGGTAATAATTTACCAACAGTGGGAGGAGGAAGGCGAAGATCGATGGGTGTTCTCGATAATCGAAAACACCGTTTGCACGAGTCGACACAGCGAACGATCTTTTGGTTAATTTCCCGAAGGG
Source organism: Bombus vosnesenskii (assembly GCF_011952255.1). Lineage (NCBI taxonomy): Eukaryota > Metazoa > Arthropoda > Insecta > Hymenoptera > Apidae > Bombus > Bombus vosnesenskii. The sequence goes on from NW_022883227.1 coordinate 4,475, forward strand.
GGGATTGTTTTGTTATATCTTTCTTATAATCGCATGCAAGAATGGCAAGAATATCGGTTAATAGCAATACCGGTATCGTTCTTGATTTTCAATTGACCCCGACGATATATTTATTAGTCCTTTCTGAGCGGGACTTGTGTGATTTCGCAAGCCTTGCCCAAAGATGGGTAATATTTTACCAACAATGGGAGGAGGAATGCGAAGATCAGTGGGTGTTTCAGTAGCTGAAAACACCGTTCGCACAAGCCGACACAACGGACAACTCCTTTGTTTAAAATTTAAGCAATATTTCTATCTTTAAAACCGTAAATGAAATCGATGATAGGAGGTTTTGATTCAATTCTCGAGGACAACGAGATTGCCAGAGAAGAAGAAAGTTTTTTAAATTTAATTTGCTTACCTTGAGGAAAAGGTGCTATCTGGTGCCATCACTCCAGCTGTCCCGGTGATCGTCGAAGGTTGTTGGGTTTATTATTTAATCTCGAATATAGTTTTCTATCAACCTTTACTTTATTAAACTATTTCGATACAAATTGAGTGACTTGCTAACTGAATTGATATCGTAATGAAGGCTTAAAATTTTACTTTATTTAATCGCGACTCTCTTCTCTTTATCGAAAAACTAAAGACCCCGAAACACAAAATACTTATACAAATTTCTAGACGCAAAGAATAGTGAGCCGTAGTAACAAACGATCGCAAACTAATGAACGAATAATGCACGAATAATGAACTAATAATGAACAAAGAATTAAAGAACGAATAATGCACGAATAATGAACTAATAATGAACGCCGCGCTATGTTGCATCGCTTATTTATAATGCCATCCCCCACGGGGTGGTGGTCCGCTGGGGGTACCCTTCCGTGGGAATCGGGATGTTGCAGTTTGGACTTCTTGGAATCGTACGTGACAAAATGTAAATTCCGTATTTCGACTTAGTTTCTATCAGTCCTGTGTTTCTGCTGAGCTAGCGTCTAGGAGATTTGAGGCATTCCACGCTGATCTAGTCCGTTTCGCGAGAAACTTCCACGTGCTGTACCGTGGGAATTACCGGTGTTTCTTCGGCGCGTGGAAGGGCTGGTGGCTGCAGCATCATTATTATTTTAAAGTTTGCTCGGGCAACACGCGCAACTCCGCTGCTCTCCCATAACAAAGACCTCCTCCTTCGAATTGTTTTGCGTAAGTTTGGATGTTTGCATATTAAGATTGTTTTGTGATTTTGATTGTTTTTCCCTTTTTTGCTATTTCCTTAGGCTTCGGTGATCGACGTTCGAACCATGTTTGCTGAGTCGTTTCTATCAGAGGTTCCTTTCCAGACTTCCCTGGTACGTATTTAGTCTTATTTTTAGTTCGTTTGGTTCGTCCTGTTTCGTTTTATTTAAAATATACCGTGTTGTTTCCAGCCCAAGCGAAAGAGGGATTCCGAAGAGGTTTTGGAGGCGCATCTTCGTCACCATGCTTCTGGGAGAAAGGGAATTTCCCCTGTTGTGCGCTATTGGTGTATGTGTGAGTTCAGCGAACTTTATCCCGGAGCTCCTTGCTTCGATTTTGATTTATTGTAGCTGCCTCAATTTTGTTGGTTCGCTGTTTTGATGTTCCTTATTATTATTAATTTTGTGTTCAATATGTGTATATATATATATATATTTTTTTTTTAGTCTGATAGTGTTAGGTTATCTATTTTACATTTGTTAATTTTTTAATTTTATATTTCCCCCCTTTTATTTAAATATATATATATATATATATATTTTTACATTTGTAGTTTCCCATAAAATTTATTAAAGAAAAGTGTTAACAATGTGTTTTCATGATTTGTTTCTCGCGCCTGACTTCCATTAATCCCTAACATTCCTGTCGCCATGACGCGTGTAAATCCAACATGGCCGCTCATAAATGTCATCAGTAAAGTTTTTAGTGACGGGTCTTTAGTTTTGTTTGATATCGAAGTAATTTTCGTCTGTCGCTCGTTTTTTCCTTATTCGACCGCAATTAGAACATTTATTTATTTATATTATTTTAAAGTGACAATAGTATAACTCGTGTGAATATACGTATATATATATATGTTTATGTTGTGTGTCACTTCAGTATAGCTAATGTTTTGTAATTCTTCGATTGCATTATTTATTGTTTCGAGTAGCTTATTTCATAGAGTATTCGATAATATAAAACATATGCACTCACACATACATACATACATACATATATATATATATATATATACGTATTTATATGCATATCTCTCTTGCCCATATAGTGTTCATACGAAATGAAATGTTAATTATTTATTTTATATTAATTTCTTTTAATAAGATAGAACACACGCACGCACGCGTATATATGTATATATTTCTGGCAAAGTGATTTTCATTCAGATTCTTTAGTGATATAGTGTTGTGTATTTGAGGTTATGTGTCAATCATTTGATTTCATATATACATATATATCTTGTAGTGTGACAACATAGTATTGAAGATTTTGTTTCTAGATTATTGTGCGTTTAGTGTGTGTTTACATATTTGTGTTTGATGATAGAATTTCTGTATGCAATTACTCAGGTCGTTGCGATGTTAATTATTTTGAGCGTTTGGGTTATCGACAGGTTGTCGCTTAGTCCCAAGTGTTGCGTTGTGTGTTCTATTTCTTTTGTAGATTATTAATAGTAGTTTTAGTTTAGAAAAATAAATTATTTATATGTTTATATAGAGACATGCATGTTTCATAATGTAGTTCTTATTTTATAATGCTTTACCGGCATGTAGGCTAGTTTTAAGTATGTATTTTAGATTGTAGAATGCACATAGATTAGTAGTAGTTTAGAATATAGATTTTTATATGTTTGTATAGAGACATGCATGTTTCGTAGCGTAGTTCTTATTTTATAACTCTTTACCGGAGCGTAGCCTGTATCTTAGATTGTCGATTCGAGCGTACATTAATAGTAGTTTAGTTTAGACTATAATATATATATATATATATAGACATGCATGTTTCGTAATGTAGTTCTTATTTTATAATTCTTTACCGGAACATAGGCTAGTTTCAAATATGTATCTGTTTAATAGAATGCGCACACATATATATATGTTTCTGACAATGTAACTTTTATTTCTTTAATAATACAATATTGTATGTTTTATGTATTCGTTAGACTATTAGTTTTTAACTTTGTATATACTTATATTTCATAAATTGATAATATTGTATTTATTGCATAGTATTATAAGCGCTAACTCTAATATTTACTAATTTATTACGTGCCTAGCATATATGTTTATACTTATATGTGACTCTTCAAGTTGATTGATTAAAATATATTTATATATACTCGTATTTCTGGCGTTTCAATTATTTCCCTTTCCGTAGTTATTCTTATTTCCTAGTTTATTTGTTTGGTTCGTAACTCGTTCAATCCGTTAGCTGGTTTTATTTATTTTATTTTATTTTATACCGATTGGATTTATTAGTCGCCCTCGCTTTGTTAATCCTTCCTTTAGTTTCGTAGCGCCGTGTGTTCGTTTGTGTATTCAAATCTTTATTCGCGCGTTTTGTATAGAATAGTTTTCTTGTTCTCGTTACGGCGCGTGCGGAGCGCGGGACGTCACAACTAATTCAATGCACAACCATTTGAGCGTCGAAACAATCAAAATATCTCGCAAATCGCGAAAGTTTCAAAAATTTTGACGAAAAACAGCCGTCATTTCCTCCCCGTTGGAGATATTTCGACGTTTAAGCGCTCGTTGAACTCCATTTCACAGTGCTAATTCACTGCACAACCATTTGAGCGTCGAAACAATCAAAATATCTCGCAAATCGCGATTTTTCCGAAAAATAGCCGTCATTTCCTTCCCGTTGGTGATATTTCGACGTTTAAGCGCTCGTTGAAATCCATTTCACAGTGCGAATTCAATGCACAACCATTTGAGCGTCGAAACAATCAAAATATCTCGCAAATCGCGAAAATTTCAAGAATTTTGACGAAAAATAGCCGTCATTTTCCTTCCCGTTGGAGAAATTTAGACATTTAAGCACTCGTTGAACTCATTTCACAGTACTTCAATTCAATGCCTTCATTTGAGCGTCAGAAACAATCAAAATATCTCGCAAATTTCGAAAATTTCAAAATTTTGACGAAAAATAGCCGTCATTTCCTTCCCGTTGGAGATATTTCGACGTTTAAGCACTCGTTGAACTCCATTTCACAGTGCTAATTCAATGCACTTCCATTTGAGCGTCGAAACAATCAAAATATCTCGCAAATCGCGATTTTAACGAAAAATAGCCGTCATTTCCTTCCCGTTGGAGATATTTCGACGTTTAAGCACTCGTTGAACTCCATTTCACAGTGCTAATTCAATTACCTGGCTCCGTGAGGAGCGTCGAAACAATCAAAATATCTCGCAAATCGCGATTTTAACGAAAAATAGCAGTCATTTCCTTCCCGTTGGATATATTTCGACGTTTAAGCACTCGTTGAACTCCATTTCACAGTGCTAATTCAATGCACAACCATTTGAGCGTCGAAACAATCAAAATATCTCGCAAATCGCGAAAATTTCAAAAATTTTGACGAAAAATAGCCGTCATTTCCTTCCCGTTGGAGATATTTCGACGTTTAAGCACTCGTTGAACTCCATTTCACAGTGCTAATTCAATGCACAACGATTTAAGCGTCGAAACAATCGAAATATCTCGCAAATCGCGAAGATTTCAAAAATTTTAACGAAAAATAGCCGTCATTTCCTTCCCGTTGGAATATTTCGACGTTTAAGCACTCGTTGAACTCCATTTCGCAGTGCTAATTCAGTACACAACCATTTTGAGGAGCGTCAAACCAATCCAAAAATATCTGCAAATCGCGATTTTGACGAAAAATAGCCGTCATTTCCTTCCCGTTGGAGATATTTCGACGTTTAAGCGCTCGTTGAACTCCATTTCACAGTGCTAATGCAATGCACAACCATTTAAGCGTCGAAACAATCAAAATATCTCGCAAATCGCGTAAATTTCAAAAATTTTGACGAAAAATAGCCGTCATTTCCTTCCCGTTGGAAATATTTCGACGTTTAAGCACTCGTTGAACTCCATTTCACAGTGCTAATTCAATGCGCAACCATTTAAGCGTCGAAACAATCAAAATATCTCGCAAATCGCGAAAATTTCAAAAATTTTGACGAAAAATAGCCGTTATTTCCTTCCCGTTGGAGATATTTCGACGTTTAAGCACTCGTTGAACTCCATTTCACAGTGCTAATTCAATGCACAACCATTTGAGGCGTCGATACAATCAAAATATCCTCGCAAATCGCGAAAATTTCAAAAGAAAATTTGAACGAAAAATAGCCGTCATTTCCTTCCGTTGGAATATTTCGACGTTTAAGCACTCGTTGAACTCCATTTCGCAGTGCTAATTCAATGCACAACCATTTGAGCGTCAAAACAATCAAAATATCTCGCAAATCGCGATTTTGACGAAAAATAGCCGTCATTTCCTTCCCGTTGGAGATATTTCGACGTTTAAGCACTCGTTGAACTCCATTTCACAGTGCTAGTTCAATGCACAACCATTTGAGCGTCGACACAATCAAAATATCTCGCAAATCGCGAAAATTTCCAAAATTTTGACCCGAAAAAGAAATAGCCGTCATTTCCTTCCCGTTGGAGATATTTCGACGTTTTAAAGCCTCGTTGAACTCCATTTCACAGTGCTAATTCAATCTGGCTCCGGTGAGCGTCGACACAATCAAAATATCTCGCAAATCGCGAAAATTTCAAAAGTTTTGACGAAAAATAGCCGTCATTTCCTTCCCGTTGGAGAAATTTCGACGTTTAAGCACTCGTTGAACTCCGTTTCACAGTGCTAATGCAATGCACAACCATTTAAGCGTCGAAACAATCAAAATATCTCGCAAATCGCGAAAATTTCAAAAATTTTGACGAAAAATAGCCGTCATTTTATTTCCCGTTGGAATGTTTCGACGTTTAAGCACTCGTTGAACTCCATTTCACAGTGCTAATTCAATGCACAACATTGAGCGTCGAAACAATCAAAATATCTCGCAAATCGCGAAAATTTCAAAATTTTAGACAACCATTGCCATTTCCTTCCGTTGGAAATATTTCGACGTTTAAGCACTCGTTGAACTCCATTTCACAGTGCTAATTCAATGCACAACCATTTGAGCGTCGAAACAATCAAAATATCTCGCAAATCGCGAAAATTTCAAAAATTTTGACGAAAAATAGCCGTCATTTCCTCCCCGTTGGAGATATTTCGGCGTTTAAGCACTCGTTGAACTCCATTTCACAGTGCTAATTCAATGCACATCCATTTGAGCGTCGAAACAATCAAAATATCTCGCAAATCGCGAACATTTCAAAAATTTTGACGAAAAATAGCCGTCATTTCCTTCCCGTTGGAGATATTTCGACGTTTAAGCACTCGTTGAACTCCATTTCACGGTGCTAATTCAATGCACAACCATTTTGGAGCGTCGAAACAATCAAAATATCGCAAAATCGCGATTTTGGAGAAAAATAGCCGTCATTTCCTTCCCGTTGGAGATATTTCGACGTTTAAGCACTCGTTGAACTCCATTTCACAGTGCTAATGCAATGCACAACCGTTTAAGCGTCGAAGCAATCAAAATATCTCGCAAATCGCGATTTTGACGAAAAATAGCCGTCATTTCCTTCCCGTTTGAGATATTTCGACGTTTAAGCACTCGGTGAACTCCATTTCACAGTGCTAATTCAATGCACAACCATTTGAGCGTCGAAACAATCAAAATATCTCGCAAATCGCGAAAATTTCGAAAATTTTGACGAAGAATAGCCGTCATTTCCTTCCCCGTTGGAATGTTTTCGACGTTTAAGCACTCGTTGAACTCAAATTTCGCAGTGTAATTCAATGCACTACCATTTGAGCGTCCAAACAATCAAAATATCTCGCAAAACGCGATTTTAACGAAAAATAGCCGTCATTTCCTTCCCGTTGGAGATATTTCGACGTTTAAGCACTCGTTGAACTCCATTTCACAGTGCTAATTCAATGCACAACCATTTGAGCGTCAAAACAATCAAAATATCTCGCAAATCGCGAAAATTTCAAAAATTTTGACGAAAAATAGCCGTCATTTCCTTCCCGTTGGAGATATTTCGACGTTTAAGCACTCGTTGAACTCCATTTCACAGTGCTAATTCAATGCACAACCATTTGAGCGCCGAAACAATCAAAATATCTCGCAAATCGCGAAAATTTCAAAAATTTTGACGAAAAATAGCCGTCATTTCCTTCCCGTTGGAGATGTTTCGACGTTTAAGCACTCGTTGAACTCCATTTCACAGTGCTAATTCAATGCACAACCATTTGAGCGTCGAAACAATCAAAATATCTCGCAAATCGCGAAAATTTAAAAATTTTGACGAAAAATAGCCGTCATTTCCTTCCCGTTGGATATATTTCGACGTTTAACGCCTCGGTGAACTCCATTTTGCAGGTTGCTAATTCAATGCACAATGTTTGAGCGTCAAACAATGATCAAGAATATCTCGCAAATCTTGATTTTGACGAAAAATAGCCGTCGTTTCCTTCCCGTTGGAGATATTTCGACGTTCAAGCACTCGTTGAACTCCATTTCACAGTGCTAATTCAATGCACAACCAATTAAGCGTCGAAACAATCAAAATATCTCGCAAATCGCGAAAATTTCGAAAATTTTGGCGAAAAATAGCCGTCGTTTCCTTCCCGTTGGAGATATTTCGACGTTTAAGCACTCGTTGAACTCCATTTCACAGTGCTAATTCAATGCACAACCATTTGAGCGTCGAAACAATCAAAATATCTCATAAATCGCGAAAATTTCAAAAATTTTGACGAAAAATAGCCGTCATTTCCTTCCCGTTGGAGATATTTCGACGTTTAAGCACTCGTTGAACTCCATTTTACAGTGCTAATTCA